>NW_026294689.1:0-60421 GCF_026119805.1 Tympanuchus pallidicinctus | reverse complement strand
AGAAATCCCTGTTTTTAACCTTAAATATCGCTTATTTTCATAGAAATCCCTGTTTTTCCCCTTAAATATCGCTTATTTTCATAGAAATCCCTGTTTTTAACCTAAAATATCGCTTATTTCCATAGAAATCCCTGTTTTTAACCTAAAATATCGCTTATTTCATAGAAATCCCTGTTTTTAACCTAAAATATCGCTTATTTTCATAGAAATCCCTGTTTTTAACCTCAAATATCGCTTATTTCCATAGAAATCCCTGTTTTTAACCTCAAATATCGCTTATTTTCATAGAAATCCCTGTTTTTAACCTCAAATATCGCTTATTTCCATAGAAATCCCTGTTTTTCCCCTCAAATATCGCTTATTTTCATAGAAATCCCTGTTTTTAACCTAAAATATCGCTTATTTCCATAGAAATCCCTGTTTTTCCCCTAAAATATCGCTTATTTTCATAGAAATCCCTGTTTTTAACCTCAAATATCGCTTATTTTCATAGAAATCCCAGTTTTTAACCTCAAATATCGCTTATTTCCATGGAAATCCCTGTTTTTAACATAAAAAATCACTTATTTTCATAGAAATCCCTGTTTTTAACCTCAAATATCGCTTATTTTCATAGAAATCCCTGTTTTTCCCCTTAAATATCGCTTATTTTCATAGAAATCCCTGTTTTTCCCCTTAAATATCGCTTATTTTCATAGAAATCCCTGTTTTTAACCTCAAATATCGCTTATTTCCATAGAAATCCCTGTTTTTCCCCTTAAATATCGCTTATTTTCATAGAAATCCCTGTTTTTAACCTCAAATATCGCTTATTTTCATAGAAATCCCTGTTTTTAACCTCAAATATCGCTTATTTTCATAGAAATCCCAGTTTTTCCCCTTAAATATCGCTTATTTTCATAGAAATCCCTGTTTTTCCCCTTAAATATCGCTTATTTTCATAGAAATCCCTGTTTTTATCCTCAAATATCGCTTATTTTCATAGAAATCCCTGTTTTTAACCTAAAATATCGCTTATTTTCATAGAAATCCCTGTTTTTAACCTAAAATATCGCTTATTTTCATAGAAATCCCTGTTTTTATCATCAAAATATCGCTTATTTTCGTAGAAATCCCTGTTTTTCCCTCAAATATCGCTTATTTTCATAGAAATCCCTGTTTTTCCCCTTAAATATCGCTTATTTTCATAGAAATCCCTGTTTTTAACCTAAAATATCGCTTATTTTCATAGAAATCCCAGTTTTCAACCTAAAATATCGCTTATTTTCATAGAAATCCCTGTTTTTCCCCTTAAATATCGCTTATTTTCCTAGAAATCCCTGTTTTTAACCTAAGATATCGCTTATTTTCCTAGAAATCCCTGTTTTTAACCTAAGATATCGCTTATTTTCATAGAAATCCCTGTTTTTATCCTAAGATATCGCTTATTTTCCATAGAAATCCCTGTTTTTAACCTCAAATATCGCTTATTTTCATAGAAATCCCTGTTTTTAACCTAAAATATCGCTTATTTTCATAGAAATCCCTGTTTTTATCCTAAGATATCGCTTATTTTCCATAGAAATCCCTGTTTTTAACCTCAAATATCGCTTTATTTTCATAGAAATCCCTGTTTTTAACCTCAAATATCGCTTATTTTCATAGAAATCCCTGTTTTTAACCTAAAATATCGCTTATTTCCATAGAAATCCCTGTTTTTAACCTAAAATATCGCTTATTTTCCTAGAAATCCCTGTTTTTCCACTTAAATATCGCTTACTTTCATAGAAATCCCTGTTTTTCCCCTTAAATATCGCTTATTTTCCTAGAAATCCCAGTTTTTAACCTAAAATATCGCTTATTTTCATAGAAATCCCTGTTTTTAACCTGAAATATTGCTTATTTCCATAGAAATCCCTGTTTTTAACCTCAAATATCGCTTATTTTCATAGAAATCCCTGTTTTTCCACTTAAATATCGCTTATTTTCATAGAAATCCCAGTTTTTAACCTCAAATATCGCTTATTTTCCTAGAAATCCCTGTTTTTAACCTCAAATATCACTTATTTTCATAGAAATCCCTGTTTTTAACCTAAAATATCGCTTATTTTCATAGAAATCCCTTTTTTTCCCCTTAAATATCGCTTATTTTCATAGAAATCCCTGTTTTTAACCTAAAATATCGCTTATTTTCATAGAAATCCCTGTTTTTAACCTAAAATATCGCTTATTTTCATAGAAATCCCAGGTTTTACCCTCAAATATCGCTTATTTTCATAGAAATCCCTGTTTTTAACCTCAAATATCGCTTATTTTCATAGAAATCCCTGTTTTTCCCCTTAAATATCGCTTATTTTCCTAGAAATCCCTGTTTTTCCCCTTAAATATCGCTTATTTTCATAGAAATCCCTGTTTTTAACCTAAAATATCGCTTATTTTCATAGAAATCCCTGTTTTTAACCTTAAATATCGCTTATTTTCATAGAAATCCCTGTTTTTCCCCTTAAATATCGCTTATTTTCATAGAAATCCCTGTTTTTAACCTCAAATATCGCTTATTTTCATAGAAATCCCTGTTTTTAACCTTAAATATCGCTTATTTTCATAGAAATCCCAGTTTTTAACCTAAAATATCGCTTATTTTCGTAGAAATCCCTGTTTTTAACCTAAAATATCGCTTATTTTCGTAGAAATCCCTGTTTTTAACCTCAAATATCGCTTATTTTCATAGAAATCCCTGTTTTTAACCTAAAATATCGCTTATTTTCATAGAAATCCCTGTTTTTCCCCTTAAATATCGCTTATTTCCATAGAAATCCCTGTTTTTAACCTCAAATATCGCTTATTTTCATAGAAATCCCTGTTTTTAACCTAAAATATCGCTTATTTCCATAGAAATCCCTGTTTTTAACCTTAAATATCACTTATTTTCATAGAAATCCCTGTTTTTAACCTAAAATATCGCTTATTTTCATAGAAATCCCTGTTTTTAACCTAAAATATCGCTTATTTTCCTAGAAATCCCTGTTTTTAACCTCAAATATCACTTATTTTCATAGAAATCCCTGTTTTTCCCCTTAAATATCCCTTATTTTCATAGAAATTCCTGTTTTTAACCTCAAATATCGCTTATTTTCATAGAAATCCCAGTTTTTAACCTGAAATATCGCTTATTTTCATAGAAATCCCTGTTTTTAACCTCAAATATCGCTTATTTTCATAGAAATCCCTGTTTTTAACCTCAAATATCGCTTATTTTCCTAGAAATCCCTGTTTTTAACCTTAAATATCGCTTATTTTCATAGAAATCCCTGTTTTTAACCTCAAATATCGCTTATTTTCATAGAAATCCCTGTTTTTAACCTCAAATATCGCTTATTTTCATAGAAATCCCTGTTTTTAACCTCAAATATCGCTTATTTTCATAGAAATCCCTGTTTTTCCCCTTAAATATCGCTTATTTCCATAGAAATCCCTGTTTTTAACCTAAAATATCGCTTATTTTCATAGAAATCCCTGTTTTTAACCTAAAATATCGCTTATTTTCATAGAAATCCCTGTTTTTCCCCTTAAATATCGCTTATTTTCATAGAAATCCCTGTTTTTAACCTAAATATCGCTTATTTTCATAGAAATCCCTGTTTTTAACCTCAAATATCGCTTATTTTCATAGAAATCCCTGTTTTTAACCTAAATATCGCTTATTTTCATAGAAATCCCTGTTTTTCCCCTTAAATATCGCTTATTTTCATAGAAATCCCTGTTTTTAACCTCAAATATCGCTTATTTTCATAGAAATCCCTGTTTTTAACCTAAATATCGCTTATTTTCATAGAAATCCCTGTTTTTAACCTAAAATATCGCTTATTTTCATAGAAATCCCTGTTTTTAACCTCAAATATCGCTTATTTTCATAGAAATCCCTGTTTTTAACCTAAAATATCGCTTATTTTCCTAGAAATCCCTGTTTTTCCCCTTAAATATCGCTTATTTTCCTAGAAATCCCTGTTTTTCCTAAATATCGCTTATTTTCATAGAAATCCCTGTTTTTAACCTCAAATATCGCTTATTTTCATAGAAATCCCTGTTTTTAACCTTAAATATCGCTTATTTTCATAGAAATCCCTGTTTTTCCCCTTAAATATCGCTTATTTTCATAGAAATCCCTGTTTTTAACCTCAAATATCGCTTATTTTCATAGAAATCCCTGTTTTTAACCTTAAATATCGCTTATTTTCATAGAAATCCCTGTTTTTAACCTTAAATATCGCTTATTTTCATAGAAATCCCTGTTTTTAACCTAAAATATCGCTTATTTTCATAGAAATCCCAGTTTTTATCCTCAAATATCGCTTATTTTCATAGAAATCCCTGTTTTTAACCTTAAATATCGCTTATTTTCATAGAAATCCCAGTTTTTCCCCTTAAATATCGCTTATTTTCATAGAAATCCCTGTTTTTAACCTAAAATATCGCTTATTTTCATAGAAATCCCTGTTTTTCCCCTTAAATATCGCTTATTTTCATAGAAATCCCTGTTTTTAACCTTAAATATCGCTTATTTTCATAGAAATCCCTGTTTTTAACCTAAAATATCGCTTATTTCCATAGAAATCCCTGTTTTTAACCTCAAATATCGCTTATTTTCATAGAAATCCCTGTTTTTCCCCTTAAATATCGCTTATTTTCATAGAAATCCCTGTTTTTAACATCTAAATATCGCTTATTTTCATAGAAATCCCTGTTTTTAACCTAAATATCGCTTATTTTCATAGAAATCCCTGTTTTTAACCTCAAATATCGCTTATTTTCATAGAAATCCCTGTTTTTAACCTTAAATATCGCTTATTTTCATAGAAATCCCTGTTTTTAACCTAAAATATCGCTTATTTTCATAGAAATCCCTGTTTTTAACCCCTTAAATATCGCTTATTTTCCTAGAAATCCCTGTTTTTAACCTCAAATATCGCTTATTTTCATAGAAATCCCTGTTTTTCCCCTTAAATATCCCTTATTTTCATAGAAATCCCTGTTTTTAACCTCAAATATCGCTTATTTTCATAGAAATCCCAGTTTTTAACCTTAAATATCGCTTATTTTCATAGAAATCCCTGTTTTTAACCTAAAATATCGCTTATTTTCCTAGAAATCCCTGTTTTTAACCTCAAATATCGCTTATTTTCATAGAAATCCCTGTTTTTAACCTTAAATATCGCTTATTTTCATAGAAATCCCTGTTTTTAACCTTAAATATCGCTTATTTTCATAGAAATCCCTGTTTTCAACCTAAAATATCGCTTATTTCCATAGAAATCCCTGTTTTTAACCTAAAATATCGCTTATTTTCATAGAAATCCCTGTTTTTAACCTCAAATATCGCTTATTTTCATAGAAATCCCTGTTTTTAACCTTAAAATATCGCTTATTTTCATAGAAATCCCTGTTTTTAACCTTAAATATCGCTTATTTTCATAGAAATCCCTGTTTTTAACCTAAAATATCGCTTATTTTCATAGAAATCCCTGTTTTTAACCTAAAATATCGCTTATTTTCATAGAAATCCCTGTTTTTAACCTCAAATATCGCTTATTTTCATAGAAATCCCTGTTTTTAACCTTAAATATCGCTTATTTTCATAGAAATCCCTGTTTTTCCCCTTAAATATCGCTTATTTTCATAGAAATCCCTGTTTTTAACCTAAATATCGCTTATTTTCATAGAAATCCCTGTTTTTAACCTAAAATATCGCTTATTTTCATAGAAATCCCTGTTTTTAACCTCAAATATCGCTTATTTTCATAGAAATCCCTGTTTTTAACCTTAAATATCGCTTATTTTCATAGAAATCCCTGTTTTTAACCTCAAATATCGCTTATTTTCATAGAAATCCCTGTTTTTAACCTAAAATATCGCTTATTTTCATAGAAATCCCTGTTTTTAACCTTAAAATATCGCTTATTTTCATAGAAATCCCTGTTTTTAACCTCAAATATCGCTTATTTTCATAGAAATCCCTGTTTTTCCCCTTAAATATCGCTTATTTTCATAGAAATCCCTGTTTTTAACCTCAAATATCGCTTATTTTCATAGAAATCCCTGTTTTTAACCTAAAATATCGCTTATTTTCATAGAAATCCCTGTTTTTAACCTTAAATATCGCTTATTTTCATAGAAATCCCTGTTTTTAACCTCAAATATCGCTTATTTTCATAGAAATCCCTGTTTTTCCCCTTAAATATCGCTTATTTTCATAGAAATCCCTGTTTTTAACCTCAAATATCGCTTATTTTCATAGAAATCCCTGTTTTTCCCCTTAAATATCGCTTATTTTCATAGAAATCCCTGTTTTTAACCTCAAATATCGCTTATTTTCATAGAAATCCCAGTTTTTAACCTTAAATATCGCTTATTTTCATAGAAATCCCTGTTTTTAACCTAAAATATCGCTTATTTTCATAGAAATCCCTGTTTTTAACCTCAAATATCGCTTATTTTCATAGAAATCCCTGTTTTTAACCTCAAATATCGCTTATTTTCATAGAAATCCCTGTTTTTAACCTTAAAATATCGCTTATTTTCATAGAAATCCCTGTTTTTAACCTTAAAATATCGCTTATTTTCATAGAAATCCCTGTTTTTAACCTAAAATATCGCTTATTTTCATAGAAATCCCAGTTTTTAACCTCAAATATCGCTTATTTTCATAGAAATCCCTGTTTTTCCCCTTAAATATCGCTTATTTTCATAGAAATCCCTGTTTTTCCCCTTAAATATCGCTTATTTTCATAGAAATCCCTGTTTTTAACCTCAAATATCGCTTATTTTCATAGAAATCCCTGTTTTTAACCTAAAATATCGCTTATTTTCATAGAAATCCCTGTTTTTAACCTCAAATATCGCTTATTTTCATAGAAATCCCTGTTTTTAACCTTAAAATATCGCTTATTTTCATAGAAATCCCTGTTTTTAACCTAAATATCGCTTATTTTCATAGAAATCCCTGTTTTTAACCCCTTAAATATCGCTTATTTTCATAGAAATCCCTGTTTTTAACCTAAAATATCGCTTATTTTCATAGAAATCCCTGTTTTTAACCTCAAATATCGCTTATTTTCATAGAAATCCCTGTTTTTAACCTAAAATATCGCTTATTTTCATAGAAATCCCTGTTTTTAACCTAAAATATCGCTTATTTTCATAGAAATCCCTGTTTTTAACCTAAAATATCGCTTATTTTCATAGAAATCCCTGTTTTTAACCTAAAATATCGCTTATTTTCATAGAAATCCCTGTTTTTAACCTCAAATATCGCTTATTTTCATAGAAATCCCTGTTTTTAACCTAAAATATCGCTTATTTTCATAGAAATCCCTGTTTTTCCCCTTAAATATCGCTTATTTTCATAGAAATCCCTGTTTTTAACCTAAAATATCGCTTATTTTCATAGAAATCCCTGTTTTTAACCTCAAATATCGCTTATTTTCATAGAAATCCCTGTTTTTAACCTTAAATATCGCTTATTTTCATAGAAATCCCTGTTTTTAACCTCAAATATCGCTTATTTTCATAGAAATCCCTGTTTTTAACCTCAAATATCGCTTATTTTCATAGAAATCCCTGTTTTTAACCTCAAATATCGCTTATTTTCATAGAAATCCCTGTTTTTAACCTTAAATATCGCTTATTTTCATAGAAATCCCTGTTTTTAACCTCAAATATCGCTTATTTTCATAGAAATCCCTGTTTTTAACCTAAAATATCGCTTATTTTCATAGAAATCCCTGTTTTTAACCCCTTAAATATCGCTTATTTTCATAGAAATCCCTGTTTTTAACCTAAATATCGCTTATTTTCATAGAAATCCCTGTTTTTCCCCTTAAATATCGCTTATTTTCATAGAAATCCCTGTTTTTAACCTCAAATATCGCTTATTTTCATAGAAATCCCTGTTTTTAACCTAAAATATCGCTTATTTTCATAGAAATCCCTGTTTTTAACCTCAAATATCGCTTATTTTCATAGAAATCCCTGTTTTTAACCTCAAATATCGCTTATTTTCATAGAAATCCCTGTTTTTAACCCCTTAAATATCGCTTATTTTCATAGAAATCCCTGTTTTTAACCTCAAATATCGCTTATTTTCATAGAAATCCCTGTTTTTCCCCTTAAATATCGCTTATTTTCATAGAAATCCCTGTTTTTAACCTCAAATATCGCTTATTTTCATAGAAATCCCTGTTTTTAACCTAAAATATCGCTTATTTTCATAGAAATCCCTGTTTTTAACCTAAAATATCGCTTATTTTCATAGAAATCCCTGTTTTTAACCTCAAATATCGCTTATTTTCATAGAAATCCCTGTTTTTAACCTCAAATATCGCTTATTTTCATAGAAATCCCTGTTTTTAACCTCAAATATCGCTTATTTTCATAGAAATCCCTGTTTTTAACCTAAAATATCGCTTATTTTCCATAGAAATCCCTGTTTTTAACCTAAAATATCGCTTATTTTCATAGAAATCCCTGTTTTTAACCTAAAATATCGCTTATTTTCATAGAAATCCCTGTTTTTCCCCTTAAATATCGCTTATTTTCATAGAAATCCCTGTTTTTCCCCTTAAATATCGCTTATTTTCATAGAAATCCCTGTTTTTAACCTCAAATATCGCTTATTTTCATAGAAATCCCTGTTTTTAACCTCAAATATCGCTTATTTTCATAGAAATCCCTGTTTTTAACCTCAAATATCGCTTATTTTCATAGAAATCCCTGTTTTTAACCTCAAATATCGCTTATTTTCATAGAAATCCCTGTTTTTAACCTCAAATATCGCTTATTTTCATAGAAATCCCTGTTTTTAACCTCAAATATCGCTTATTTTCATAGAAATCCCTGTTTTTAACCTTAAATATCGCTTATTTTCATAGAAATCCCAGTTTTTAACCTCAAATATCGCTTATTTTCATAGAAATCCCTGTTTTTAACCTTAAATATCGCTTATTTTCATAGAAATCCCTGTTTTTAACCTCAAATATCGCTTATTTTCATAGAAATCCCTGTTTTTAACCTAAAATATCGCTTATTTTCATAGAAATCCCTGTTTTTAACCAAAAATATCGCTTATTTTCATAGAAATCCCTGTTTTTAACCTAAAATATCGCTTATTTTCATAGAAATCCCTGTTTTTAACCTAAAATATCGCTTATTTTCATAGAAATCCCTGTTTTTAACCCCTTAAATATCGCTTATTTTCATAGAAATCCCTGTTTTTAACCTAAAATATCGCTTATTTTCATAGAAATCCCTGTTTTTAACCTAAAATATCGCTTATTTTCATAGAAATCCCTGTTTTTAACCCCTTAAATATCGCTTATTTTCATAGAAATCCCTGTTTTTCCCCTTAAATATCGCTTATTTTCATAGAAATCCCTGTTTTTAACCTCAAATATCGCTTATTTTCATAGAAATCCCTGTTTTTAACCTAAAATATCGCTTATTTTCATAGAAATCCCTGTTTTTAACCCCTTAAATATCGCTTATTTTCATAGAAATCCCTGTTTTTAACCTAAAATATCGCTTATTTTCATAGAAATCCCTGTTTTTAACCTCAAATATCGCTTATTTTCATAGAAATCCCTGTTTTTAACCTAAAATATCGCTTATTTTCATAGAAATCCCTGTTTTTAACCTCAAATATCGCTTATTTTCATAGAAATCCCTGTTTTTAACCTTAAAATATCGCTTATTTTCATAGAAATCCCTGTTTTTAACCTAAAATATCGCTTATTTTCATAGAAATCCCTGTTTTTAACCTAAAATATCGCTTATTTTCATAGAAATCCCTGTTTTTAACCTAAAATATCGCTTATTTTCATAGAAATCCCTGTTTTTAACCTCAAATATCGCTTATTTTCATAGAAATCCCTGTTTTTAACCTTAAATATCGCTTATTTTCATAGAAATCCCTGTTTTTCCCCTTAAATATCGCTTATTTTCATAGAAATCCCTGTTTTTAACCTAAAATATCGCTTATTTTCATAGAAATCCCTGTTTTTAACCTCAAATATCGCTTATTTTCATAGAAATCCCTGTTTTTCCCCTTAAATATCGCTTATTTTCATAGAAATCCCTGTTTTTAACCTCAAATATCGCTTATTTTCATAGAAATCCCTGTTTTTAACCTTAAATATCGCTTATTTTCATAGAAATCCCTGTTTTTAACCTCAAATATCGCTTATTTTCATAGAAATCCCTGTTTTTAACCTCAAATATCGCTTATTTTCATAGAAATCCCTGTTTTTAACCTTAAATATCGCTTATTTTCATAGAAATCCCTGTTTTTCCCCTTAAATATCGCTTATTTTCATAGAAATCCCTGTTTTTAACCTCAAATATCGCTTATTTTCATAGAAATCCCTGTTTTTAACCTAAAATATCGCTTATTTTCATAGAAATCCCTGTTTTTAACCTTAAATATCGCTTATTTTCATAGAAATCCCTGTTTTTAACCTAAAATATCGCTTATTTTCATAGAAATCCCTGTTTTTAACCTCAAATATCGCTTATTTTCATAGAAATCCCTGTTTTTAACCTCAAATATCGCTTATTTTCATAGAAATCCCTGTTTTTCCCCTTAAATATCCCTTATTTTCATAGAAATCCCTGTTTTTAACCTCAAATATCGCTTATTTTCATAGAAATCCCTGTTTTTAACCTGAAATATCGCTTATTTTCATAGAAATCCCTGTTTTTAACCTTAAATATCGCTTATTTTCATAGAAATCCCTGTTTTTAACCTCAAATATCGCTTATTTTCATAGAAATCCCTGTTTTTAACCTAAAATATCGCTTATTTTCATAGAAATCCCTGTTTTTAACCTCAAATATCGCTTATTTTCATAGAAATCCCTGTTTTTAACCTAAAATATCGCTTATTTTCATAGAAATCCCTGTTTTTAACCTCAAATATCGCTTATTTTCATAGAAATCCCTGTTTTTAACCTAAAATATCGCTTATTTTCATAGAAATCCCTGTTTTTAACCTAAAATATCGCTTATTTTCATAGAAATCCCTGTTTTTAACCTCAAATATCGCTTATTTTCATAGAAATCCCTGTTTTTCCCCTTAAATATCGCTTATTTTCATAGAAATCCCTGTTTTTAACCTCAAATATCGCTTATTTTCATAGAAATCCCTGTTTTTCCCCTTAAATATCGCTTATTTTCATAGAAATCCCTGTTTTTAACCTCAAATATCGCTTATTTTCATAGAAATCCCTGTTTTTAACCTAAAATATCGCTTATTTCCATAGAAATCCCTGTTTTTTTTACCTAAAATATCGCTTATTTTCATAGAAATCCCTGTTTTTAACCTAAAATATCGCTTATTTTCATAGAAATCCCTGTTTTTAACCTAAAATATCGCTTATTTTCATAGAAATCCCTGTTTTTAACCTCAAATATCGCTTATTTTCATAGAAATCCCTGTTTTTAACCTCAAATATCGCTTATTTTCATAGAAATCCCTGTTTTTCCCCTTAAATATCGCTTATTTTCATAGAAATCCCTGTTTTTAACCTTAAAATATCGCTTATTTTCATAGAAATCCCTGTTTTTAACCTCAAATATCGCTTATTTTCATAGAAATCCCTGTTTTTCCCCTTAAATATCGCTTATTTTCATAGAAATCCCTGTTTTTAACCTCAAATATCGCTTATTTTCATAGAAATCCCTGTTTTTAACCTAAAATATCGCTTATTTTCATAGAAATCCCTGTTTTTAACCTCAAATATCGCTTATTTTCATAGAAATCCCTGTTTTTCCCCTTAAATATCGCTTATTTTCATAGAAATCCCTGTTTTTAACCTCAAATATCGCTTATTTTCATAGAAATCCCTGTTTTTAACCTCAAATATCGCTTATTTTCATAGAAATCCCTGTTTTTAACCTAAAATATCGCTTATTTTCATAGAAATCCCTGTTTTTAACCTCAAATATCGCTTATTTTCATAGAAATCCCTGTTTTTAACCTCAAATATCGCTTATTTTCATAGAAATCCCTGTTTTTAACCTAAAATATCGCTTATTTTCATAGAAATCCCTGTTTTTCCCCTTAAATATCGCTTATTTCCATAGAAATCCCTGTTTTTAACCTAAAATATCGCTTATTTTCATAGAAATCCCTGTTTTTAACCTAAAATATCGCTTATTTTCATAGAAATCCCTGTTTTTAACCTAAAATATCGCTTATTTTCATAGAAATCCCTGTTTTTAACCTAAAATATCGCTTATTTTCATAGAAATCCCTGTTTTTAACCTCAAATATCGCTTATTTTCATAGAAATCCCTGTTTTTAACCTCAAATATCGCTTATTTTCATAGAAATCCCTGTTTTTAACCTCAAATATCGCTTATTTTCATAGAAATCCCTGTTTTTAACCTCAAATATCGCTTATTTTCATAGAAATCCCTGTTTTTAACCTCAAATATCGCTTATTTTCATAGAAATCCCTGTTTTTAACCTCAAATATCGCTTATTTTCATAGAAATCCCTGTTTTTAACCTCAAATATCGCTTATTTCCATAGAAATCCCTGTTTTTAACCTAAAATATCGCTTATTTTCATAGAAATCCCTGTTTTTAACCTCAAATATCGCTTATTTTCATAGAAATCCCTGTTTTTAACCTCAAATATCGCTTATTTTCATAGAAATCCCTGTTTTTAACCTTAAAATATCGCTTATTTTCATAGAAATCCCTGTTTTTAACCTCAAATATCGCTTATTTTCATAGAAATCCCTGTTTTTAACCTAAAATATCGCTTATTTTCCTAGAAATCCCTGTTTTTAACCTCAAATATCGCTTATTTTCATAGAAATCCCTGTTTTTCCCCTTAAATATCGCTTATTTTCATAGAAATCCCTGTTTTTAACCTCAAATATCGCTTATTTTCATAGAAATCCCTGTTTTTAACCTAAAATATCGCTTATTTTCATAGAAATCCCTGTTTTTAACCTCAAATATCGCTTATTTTCATAGAAATCCCTGTTTTTAACCTCAAATATCGCTTATTTTCATAGAAATCCCTGTTTTTAACCTCAAATATCGCTTATTTTCATAGAAATCCCTGTTTTTAACCTAAAATATCGCTTATTTTCATAGAAATCCCTGTTTTTAACCTCAAATATCGCTTATTTTCATAGAAATCCCTGTTTTTAACCTAAAATATCGCTTATTTTCATAGAAATCCCTGTTTTTAACCTCAAATATCGCTTATTTTCATAGAAATCCCTGTTTTTCCCCTTAAATATCGCTTATTTTCATAGAAATCCCTGTTTTTAACCTCAAATATCGCTTATTTTCATAGAAATCCCTGTTTTTAACCTAAAATATCGCTTATTTTCATAGAAATCCCTGTTTTTAACCTCAAATATCGCTTATTTTCATAGAAATCCCTGTTTTTAACCTCAAATATCGCTTATTTTCATAGAAATCCCTGTTTTTAACCTCAAATATCGCTTATTTTCATAGAAATCCCTGTTTTTCCCCTTAAATATCGCTTATTTTCATAGAAATCCCTGTTTTTAACCTAAATATCGCTTATTTTCATAGAAATCCCTGTTTTTAACCTAAAATATCGCTTATTTTCATAGAAATCCCTGTTTTTAACCTCAAATATCGCTTATTTTCATAGAAATCCCTGTTTTTAACCTCAAATATCGCTTATTTTCATAGAAATCCCTGTTTTTAACCTCAAATATCGCTTATTTTCATAGAAATCCCTGTTTTTCCCCTTAAATATCGCTTATTTTCATAGAAATCCCTGTTTTTAACCTCAAATATCGCTTATTTTCATAGAAATCCCTGTTTTTAACCTAAAATATCGCTTATTTTCATAGAAATCCCTGTTTTTAACCTAAAATATCGCTTATTTTCATAGAAATCCCTGTTTTTAACCTCAAATATCGCTTATTTTCATAGAAATCCCTGTTTTTAACCTAAAATATCGCTTATTTTCATAGAAATCCCTGTTTTTAACCTAAAATATCGCTTATTTTCATAGAAATCCCTGTTTTTAACCTAAAATATCGCTTATTTTCATAGAAATCCCTGTTTTTAACCTAAAATATCGCTTATTTTCATAGAAATCCCTGTTTTTAACCTCAAATATCGCTTATTTTCATAGAAATCCCTGTTTTTCCCCTTAAATATCGCTTATTTTCATAGAAATCCCTGTTTTTCCCCTTAAATATCGCTTATTTTCATAGAAATCCCTGTTTTTAACCTCAAATATCGCTTATTTTCATAGAAATCCCTGTTTTTAACCTCAAATATCGCTTATTTTCATAGAAATCCCTGTTTTTAACCTCAAATATCGCTTATTTTCATAGAAATCCCTGTTTTTAACCTCAAATATCGCTTATTTTCATAGAAATCCCTGTTTTTAACCTCAAATATCGCTTATTTTCATAGAAATCCCTGTTTTTCCCCTTAAATATCGCTTATTTTCATAGAAATCCCTGTTTTTAACCTAAATATCGCTTATTTTCATAGAAATCCCTGTTTTTAACCTCAAATATCGCTTATTTTCATAGAAATCCCTGTTTTTAACCTTAAATATCGCTTATTTTCATAGAAATCCCTGTTTTTAACCTAAAATATCGCTTATTTTCATAGAAATCCCTGTTTTTAACCTAAAATATCGCTTATTTTCGTAGAAATCCCTGTTTTTAACCTAAAATATCGCTTATTTTCATAGAAATCCCTGTTTTTAACCTCAAATATCGCTTATTTTCATAGAAATCCCTGTTTTTAACCTAAAATATCGCTTATTTTCATAGAAATCCCTGTTTTTAACCTCAAATATCGCTTATTTTCATAGAAATCCCTGTTTTTAACCTAAAATATCGCTTATTTTCATAGAAATCCCTGTTTTTAACCTAAAATATCGCTTATTTTCATAGAAATCCCTGTTTTTAACCTCAAATATCGCTTATTTTCATAGAAATCCCTGTTTTTCCCCTTAAATATCGCTTATTTTCATAGAAATCCCTGTTTTTAACCTCAAATATCGCTTATTTTCATAGAAATCCCTGTTTTTAACCTCAAATATCGCTTATTTTCATAGAAATCCCTGTTTTTCCCCTTAAATATCGCTTATTTTCATAGAAATCCCTGTTTTTAACCTCAAATATCGCTTATTTTCATAGAAATCCCTGTTTTTAACCTCAAATATCGCTTATTTTCATAGAAATCCCTGTTTTTAACCTAAAATATCGCTTATTTTCATAGAAATCCCTGTTTTTAACCTCAAATATCGCTTATTTTCATAGAAATCCCTGTTTTTAACCTCAAATATCGCTTATTTTCATAGAAATCCCTGTTTTTAACCTCAAATATCGCTTATTTTCATAGAAATCCCTGTTTTTAACCTAAAATATCGCTTATTTTCATAGAAATCCCTGTTTTTCCCCTTAAATATCGCTTATTTTCATAGAAATCCCTGTTTTTAACCTAAAATATCGCTTATTTTCATAGAAATCCCTGTTTTTAACCTCAAATATCGCTTATTTTCATAGAAATCCCTGTTTTTAACCCCTTAAAATATCGCTTATTTCCATAGAAATCCCTGTTTTTAACCTCAAATATCGCTTATTTTCATAGAAATCCCTGTTTTTAACCTCAAATATCGCTTATTTTCATAGAAATCCCTGTTTTTAACCTAAAATATCGCTTATTTTCATAGAAATCCCTGTTTTTAACCTCAAATATCGCTTATTTTCATAGAAATCCCTGTTTTTAACCTCAAATATCGCTTATTTTCATAGAAATCCCTGTTTTTCCCCTTAAATATCGCTTATTTTCATAGAAATCCCTGTTTTTAACCTAAAATATCGCTTATTTTCATAGAAATCCCTGTTTTTAACCTAAAATATCGCTTATTTTCATAGAAATCCCTGTTTTTAACCTCAAATATCGCTTATTTTCATAGAAATCCCTGTTTTTAACCTCAAATATCGCTTATTTTCATAGAAATCCCTGTTTTTAACCTCAAATATCGCTTATTTTCATAGAAATCCCTGTTTTTAACCTCAAATATCGCTTATTTTCATAGAAATCCCTGTTTTTAACCTAAAATATCGCTTATTTTCATAGAAATCCCTGTTTTTAACCTAAAATATCGCTTATTTTCATAGAAATCCCTGTTTTTAACCTCAAATATCGCTTATTTTCATAGAAATCCCTGTTTTTAACCTAAAATATCGCTTATTTTCATAGAAATCCCTGTTTTTAACCTCAAATATCGCTTATTTTCATAGAAATCCCTGTTTTTAACCTTAAAATATCGCTTATTTTCATAGAAATCCCTGTTTTTAACCTCAAATATCGCTTATTTTCATAGAAATCCCTGTTTTTAACCTCAAATATCGCTTATTTTCATAGAAATCCCTGTTTTTAACCTAAAATATCGCTTATTTTCATAGAAATCCCTGTTTTTCCCCTTAAATATCGCTTATTTTCATAGAAATCCCTGTTTTTAACCTTAAATATCGCTTATTTTCATAGAAATCCCTGTTTTTAACCTAAAATATCGCTTATTTTCATAGAAATCCCTGTTTTTAACCTCAAATATCGCTTATTTTCATAGAAATCCCTGTTTTTAACCTAAATATCGCTTATTTTCATAGAAATCCCTGTTTTTCCCCTTAAATATCGCTTATTTTCATAGAAATCCCTGTTTTTAACCTAAATATCGCTTATTTTCATAGAAATCCCTGTTTTTAACCTCAAATATCGCTTATTTTCATAGAAATCCCTGTTTTTAACCTAAAATATCGCTTATTTTCATAGAAATCCCAGTTTTTAACCTCAAATATCGCTTATTTTCATAGAAATCCCTGTTTTTAACCTTAAATATCGCTTATTTTCATAGAAATCCCTGTTTTTATCCTCAAATATCGCTTATTTTCATAGAAATCCCTGTTTTTAACCTAAAATATCGCTTATTTTCATAGAAATCCCTGTTTTTCCCCTTAAATATCGCTTATTTTCATAGAAATCCCTGTTTTTCCCCTTAAATATCGCTTATTTTCATAGAAATCCCTGTTTTTAACCTAAAATATCGCTTATTTTCCTAGAAATCCCTGTTTTTAACCTCAAATATCGCTTATTTTCATAGAAATCCCTGTTTTTCCCCTTAAATATCGCTTATTTTCATAGAAATCCCTGTTTTTAACCTCAAATATCGCTTATTTTCATAGAAATCCCTGTTTTTCCCCTTAAATATCGCTTATTTTCATAGAAATCCCTGTTTTTCCCCTTAAATATCGCTTATTTTCATAGAAATCCCTGTTTTTAACCTAAAATATCGCTTATTTCCATAGAAATCCCTGTTTTTAACCTAAAATATCGCTTATTTTCATAGAAATCCCTGTTTTTAACCTAAAATATCGCTTATTTTCATAGAAATCCCTGTTTTTAACCTAAAATATCGCTTATTTTCATAGAAATCCCTGTTTTTAACCTCAAATATCGCTTATTTTCATAGAAATCCCTGTTTTTAACCTCAAATATCGCTTATTTTCATAGAAATCCCTGTTTTTCCCCTTAAATATCGCTTATTTTCATAGAAATCCCTGTTTTTAACCTAAAATATCGCTTATTTTCATAGAAATCCCTGTTTTTAACCTCAAATATCGCTTATTTTCATAGAAATCCCTGTTTTTCCCCTTAAATATCGCTTATTTTCATAGAAATCCCTGTTTTTAACCTCAAATATCGCTTATTTTCATAGAAATCCCTGTTTTTAACCTAAAATATCGCTTATTTTCATAGAAATCCCTGTTTTTAACCTCAAATATCGCTTATTTTCATAGAAATCCCTGTTTTTAACCTTAAATATCGCTTATTTTCATAGAAATCCCTGTTTTTAACCTAAAATATCGCTTATTTTCATAGAAATCCCTGTTTTTAACCTAAAATATCGCTTATTTTCATAGAAATCCCTGTTTTTAACCTTAAAATATCGCTTATTTCCATAGAAATCCCTGTTTTTAACCTCAAATATCGCTTATTTTCATAGAAATCCCTGTTTTTAACCTAAAATATCGCTTATTTTCCTAGAAATCCCTGTTTTTAACCTCAAATATCGCTTATTTTCATAGAAATCCCTGTTTTTAACCTAAAATATCGCTTATTTTCATAGAAATCCCTGTTTTTAACCTCAAATATCGCTTATTTTCATAGAAATCCCTGTTTTTAACCTTAAATATCGCTTATTTTCATAGAAATCCCTGTTTTTAACCTAAAATATCGCTTATTTTCATAGAAATCCCTGTTTTTCCCCTTAAATATCGCTTATTTTCATAGAAATCCCTGTTTTTAACCTAAAATATCGCTTATTTTCATAGAAATCCCTGTTTTTAACCTAAAATATCGCTTATTTTCATAGAAATCCCTGTTTTTAACCTCAAATATCGCTTATTTTCATAGAAATCCCTGTTTTTAACCTCAAATATCGCTTATTTTCATAGAAATCCCTGTTTTTAACCTCAAATATCGCTTATTTTCATAGAAATCCCTGTTTTTAACCTAAAATATCGCTTATTTTCATAGAAATCCCTGTTTTTAACCTAAAATATCGCTTATTTTCATAGAAATCCCTGTTTTTAACCTCAAATATCGCTTATTTTCATAGAAATCCCTGTTTTTAACCTAAAATATCGCTTATTTTCCTAGAAATCCCTGTTTTTAACCTCAAATATCGCTTATTTTCATAGAAATCCCTGTTTTTCCCCTTAAATATCGCTTATTTTCATAGAAATCCCTGTTTTTAACCTCAAATATCGCTTATTTTCATAGAAATCCCTGTTTTTAACCTCAAATATCGCTTATTTTCATAGAAATCCCTGTTTTTAACCTCAAATATCGCTTATTTTCATAGAAATCCCTGTTTTTAACCTAAAATATCGCTTATTTTCATAGAAATCCCTGTTTTTAACCTCAAATATCGCTTATTTTCATAGAAATCCCTGTTTTTAACCTAAAATATCGCTTATTTTCATAGAAATCCCTGTTTTTAACCTCAAATATCGCTTATTTTCATAGAAATCCCTGTTTTTAACCTAAAATATCGCTTATTTTCATAGAAATCCCTGTTTTTAACCTCAAATATCGCTTATTTTCATAGAAATCCCTGTTTTTCCCCTTAAATATCGCTTATTTTCATAGAAATCCCTGTTTTTAACCTCAAATATCGCTTATTTTCATAGAAATCCCTGTTTTTAACCTTAAATATCGCTTATTTTCATAGAAATCCCTGTTTTTAACCTAAAATATCGCTTATTTTCATAGAAATCCCTGTTTTTAACCTCAAATATCGCTTATTTTCATAGAAATCCCTGTTTTTAACCTTAAATATCGCTTATTTTCATAGAAATCCCTGTTTTTCCCCTTAAATATCGCTTATTTTCATAGAAATCCCTGTTTTCCCCTTAAATATCGCTTATTTCCATAGAAATCCCTGTTTTTAACCTAAAATATCGCTTATTTTCCTAGAAATCCCTGTTTTTAACCTCAAATATCGCTTATTTTCATAGAAATCCCTGTTTTTAACCTCAAATATCGCTTATTTTCATAGAAATCCCTGTTTTTCCCCTTAAATATCGCTTATTTTCATAGAAATCCCTGTTTTTAACCTCAAATATCGCTTATTTTCATAGAAATCCCTGTTTTTAACCTAAAATATCGCTTATTTTCCTAGAAATCCCTGTTTTTAACCTCAAATATCACTTATTTTCATAGAAATCCCTGTTTTTCCCCTTAAATATCGCTTATTTTCATAGAAATCCCTGTTTTTAACCTCAAATATCGCTTATTTTCATAGAAATCCCAGTTTTTAACCTCAAATATCGCTTATTTTCATAGAAATCCCTGTTTTTAACCTCAAATATCGCTTATTTTCATAGAAATCCCTGTTTTTAACCTTAAATATCGCTTATTTTCATAGAAATCCCTGTTTTTCCCCTTAAATATCGCTTATTTTCATAGAAATCCCTGTTTTTAACCTCAAATATCGCTTATTTTCATAGAAATCCCTGTTTTTAACCTAAAATATCGCTTATTTTCATAGAAATCCCTGTTTTTAACCTCAAATATCGCTTATTTTCATAGAAATCCCTGTTTTTAACCTTAAATATCGCTTATTTTCATAGAAATCCCTGTTTTTAACCTAAAATATCGCTTATTTTCATAGAAATCCCTGTTTTTAACCTAAAATATCGCTTATTTTCATAGAAATCCCTGTTTTTAACCTCAAATATCGCTTATTTTCATAGAAATCCCTGTTTTTAACCTCAAATATCGCTTATTTTCATAGAAATCCCTGTTTTTAACCTAAAATATCGCTTATTTTCATAGAAATCCCTGTTTTTAACCTCAAATATCGCTTATTTTCATAGAAATCCCTGTTTTTAACCTAAAATATCGCTTATTTCCATAGAAATCCCTGTTTTTTTTACCTAAAATATCGCTTATTTTCATAGAAATCCCTGTTTTTAACCTAAAATATCGCTTATTTTCATAGAAATCCCTGTTTTTAACCTCAAATATCGCTTATTTTCATAGAAATCCCTGTTTTTAACCTAAAATATCGCTTATTTCCATAGAAATCCCTGTTTTTAACCTCAAATATCGCTTATTTTCATAGAAATCCCTGTTTTTAACCTTAAATATCGCTTATTTTCATAGAAATCCCTGTTTTTATCCTCAAATATCGCTTATTTTCATAGAAATCCCTGTTTTTAACCTCAAATATCGCTTATTTTCATAGAAATCCCTGTTTTTCCCCTTAAATATCGCTTATTTTCATAGAAATCCCTGTTTTTAACCCCTTAAATATCGCTTATTTTCATAGAAATCCCTGTTTTTAACCTCAAATATCGCTTATTTTCATAGAAATCCCTGTTTTTAACCTCAAATATCGCTTATTTTCATAGAAATCCCTGTTTTTCCCCTTAAATATCGCTTATTTTCATAGAAATCCCTGTTTTTAACCTCAAATATCGCTTATTTCCATAGAAATCCCTGTTTTTCCCCTTAAATATCGCTTATTTTCATAGAAATCCCTGTTTTTCCCCTTAAATATCGCTTATTTTCATAGAAATCCCTGTTTTTAACCTAAAATATCGCTTATTTCCATAGAAATCCCTGTTTTTAACCTAAAATATCGCTTATTTTCCTAGAAATCCCTGTTTTTAACCTAAAATATCGCTTATTTTCCTAGAAATCCCTGTTTTTAACCTAAAATATCGCTTATTTTCATAGAAATCCCTGTTTTTAACCTAAAATATCGCTTATTTTCATAGAAATCCCTGTTTTTAACCTCAAATATCGCTTATTTTCATAGAAATCCCTGTTTTTCCCCTTAAATATCGCTTATTTTCATAGAAATCCCTGTTTTTAACCTCAAATATCGCTTATTTTCATAGAAATCCCTGTTTTTAACCTCAAATATCGCTTATATTCCTAGAAATCCCTGTTTTTCCCCTTAAATATCGCTTATTTTCCTAGAAATCCCAGTTTTTAACCTCAAATATCGCTTATTTTCATAGAAATCCCTGTTTTTAACCTGAAATATCGCTTATTTCCATAGAAATCCCTGTTTTTAACCTCAAATATCGCTTATTTTCATAGAAATCTCTGTTTTTCCCCTTAAATATCGCTTATTTTCATAGAAATCCCAGTTTTTAACCTAAAATATCGCTTATTTTCCTAGAAATCCCTGTTTTTAACCTCAAATATCGCTTATTTTCATAGAAATCCCTGTTTTTAACCTAAAATATCGCTTATTTCCATTGAAATCCCAGTTTTTAACCTCAAATATCGCTTATTTTCATAGAAATCCCTGTTTTTAACCTAAAATATCGCTTATTTCCATAGAAATCCCTGTTTTTAACCTAAAATATCGCTTATTTTCATAGAAATCCCTGTTTTTAACCTAAAATATCGCTTATTTCCATAGAAATCCCTGTTTTTCCCCTAAAATATCGCTTATTTTCATAGAAATCCCTGTTTTTAACCTAAAATATCGCTTATTTTCATAGAAATCCCTGTTTTTCCCCTTAAATATCGCTTATTTCCATAGAAATCCCTGTTTTTAACCTAAAATATCGCTTATTTTCATAGAAATCCCTGTTTTTAACCTCAAATATCGCTTATTTTCATAGAAATCCCTGTTTTTCCCCTTAAATATCGCTTATTTTCATAGAAATCCCTGTTTTTAACCTCAAATATCGCTTATTTTCATAGAAATCCCTGTTTTTAACCTTAAATATCGCTTATTTTCATAGAAATCCCTGTTTTTCCCCTTAAATATCGCTTATTTTCATAGAAATCCCTGTTTTTAACCTAAAATATCGCTTATTTTCATAGAAATCCCTGTTTTTAACCTAAAATATCGCTTATTTTCATAGAAATCCCTGTTTTTAACCTCAAATATCGCTTATTTTCATAGAAATCCCTGTTTTTAACCTCAAATATCGCTTATTTTCATAGAAATCCCTGTTTTTCCCCTTAAATATCGCTTATTTTCATAGAAATCCCTGTTTTTAACCTCAAATATCGCTTATTTTCATAGAAATCCCTGTTTTTAACCTAAAATATCGCTTATTTTCATAGAAATCCCTGTTTTTAACCTCAAATATCGCTTATTTTCATAGAAATCCCTGTTTTTAACCTCAAATATCGCTTATTTTCATAGAAATCCCTGTTTTTAACCTCAAATATCGCTTATTTTCATAGAAATCCCTGTTTTTAACCTCAAATATCGCTTATTTTCATAGAAATCCCTGTTTTTAACCTCAAATATCGCTTATTTTCATAGAAATCCCTGTTTTTAACCTAAAATATCGCTTATTTTCATAGAAATCCCTGTTTTTAACCTTAAATATCGCTTATTTTCATAGAAATCCCTGTTTTTAACCCCTTAAATATCGCTTATTTTCATAGAAATCCCAGTTTTTAACCTAAAATATCGCTTATTTTCATAGAAATCCCTGTTTTTAACCTCAAATATCGCTTATTTTCATAGAAATCCCTGTTTTTAACCTAAAATATCGCTTATTTTCATAGAAATCCCAGTTTTTAACCTCAAATATCGCTTATTTTCATAGAAATCCCTGTTTTTAACCTCAAATATCGCTTATTTTCATAGAAATCCCTGTTTTTAACCTAAAATATCGCTTATTTTCATAGAAATCCCTGTTTTTAACCTAAAATATCGCTTATTTTCATAGAAATCCCTGTTTTTAACCTCAAATATCGCTTATTTTCATAGAAATCCCTGTTTTTAACCTCAAAATATCGCTTATTTTCATAGAAATCCCTGTTTTTAACCTCAAATATCGCTTATTTTCATAGAAATCCCTGTTTTTAACCTCAAATATCGCTTATTTTCATAGAAATCCCTGTTTTTAACCTAAAATATCGCTTATTTTCATAGAAATCCCTGTTTTTAACCTTAAAATATCGCTTATTTTCATAGAAATCCCTGTTTTTAACCTCAAATATCGCTTATTTTCATAGAAATCCCTGTTTTTAACCTAAAATATCGCTTATTTTCATAGAAATCCCTGTTTTTAACCTCAAATATCGCTTATTTTCATAGAAATCCCTGTTTTTAACCTAAAATATCGCTTATTTTCATAGAAATCCCTGTTTTTAACCTCAAATATCGCTTATTTTCATAGAAATCCCTGTTTTTAACCCCTTAAATATCGCTTATTTTCATAGAAATCCCTGTTTTTAACCTCAAATATCGCTTATTTTCATAGAAATCCCTGTTTTTAACCTCAAATATCGCTTATTTTCATAGAAATCCCTGTTTTTAACCTCAAATATCGCTTATTTTCATAGAAATCCCTGTTTTTAACCTCAAATATCGCTTATTTTCATAGAAATCCCTGTTTTTCCCCTTAAATATCGCTTATTTTCCTAGAAATCCCTGTTTTTAACCTCAAATATCGCTTATTTTCATAGAAATCCCTGTTTTTAACCTAAATATCGCTTATTTTCATAGAAATCCCTGTTTTTAACCTCAAATATCGCTTATTTTCATAGAAATCCCTGTTTTTCCCCTTAAATATCGCTTATTTCCATAGAAATCCCTGTTTTTAACCTCAAATATCGCTTATTTTCATAGAAATCCCTGTTTTTAACCTTAAATATCGCTTATTTTCATAGAAATCCCTGTTTTTAACCTAAAATATCGCTTATTTTCATAGAAATCCCTGTTTTTAACCTCAAATATCGCTTATTTTCATAGAAATCCCTGTTTTTAACCTCAAATATCGCTTATTTTCATAGAAATCCCTGTTTTTCCCCTTAAATATCGCTTATTTTCATAGAAATCCCTGTTTTTAACCTTAAATATCGCTTATTTTCATAGAAATCCCTGTTTTTAACCTAAAATATCGCTTATTTTCATAGAAATCCCTGTTTTTAACCTCAAATATCGCTTATTTTCATAGAAATCCCTGTTTTTAACCTCAAATATCGCTTATTTTCATAGAAATCCCTGTTTTTCCCCTTAAATATCGCTTATTTTCATAGAAATCCCTGTTTTTAACCTCAAATATCGCTTATTTTCATAGAAATCCCTGTTTTTAACCTAAAATATCGCTTATTTTCATAGAAATCCCTGTTTTTAACCTCAAATATCGCTTATTTTCATAGAAATCCCTGTTTTTCCCCTTAAATATCCCTTATTTTCATAGAAATCCCTGTTTTTAACCTAAAATATCGCTTATTTTCATAGAAATCCCAGTTTTTAACCTCAAATATCGCTTATTTTCATAGAAATCCCTGTTTTTAACCTCAAATATCGCTTATTTTCATAGAAATCCCTGTTTTTAACCTTAAATATCGCTTATTTTCATAGAAATCCCTGTTTTTAACCTTAAATATCGCTTATTTTCATAGAAATCCCTGTTTTTAACCTCAAATATCGCTTATTTTCATAGAAATCCCTGTTTTTAACCTAAAATATCGCTTATTTTCATAGAAATCCCTGTTTTTAACCTCAAATATCGCTTATTTTCATAGAAATCCCTGTTTTTAACCTAAATATCGCTTATTTTCATAGAAATCCCTGTTTTTAACCTCAAATATCGCTTATTTTCATAGAAATCCCTGTTTTTAACCTAAAATATCGCTTATTTTCATAGAAATCCCTGTTTTTAACCTTAAATATCGCTTATTTTCATAGAAATCCCTGTTTTTAACCTCAAATATCGCTTATTTTCATAGAAATCCCTGTTTTTAACCTAAAATATCGCTTATTTTCCTAGAAATCCCAGTTTTTAACCTCAAATATCGCTTATTTTCATAGAAATCCCTGTTTTTAACCTAAAATATCGCTTATTTCCATAGAAATCCCTGTTTTTAACCTCAAAATATCGCTTATTTTCATAGAAATCCCTGTTTTTAACCTAAAATATCGCTTATTTTCATAGAAATCCCTGTTTTTAACCTCAAATATCGCTTATTTTCATAGAAATCCCTGTTTTTAACCTAAAATATCGCTTATTTTCATAGAAATCCCTGTTTTTAACCTCAAATATCGCTTATTTTCATAGAAATCCCTGTTTTTAACCTTAAATATCGCTTATTTTCATAGAAATCCCTGTTTTTCCCCTTAAATATCGCTTATTTTCATAGAAATCCCTGTTTTTAACCTCAAATATCGCTTATTTTCATAGAAATCCCTGTTTTTAACCTCAAATATCGCTTATTTTCATAGAAATCCCTGTTTTTCCCCTTAAATATCGCTTATTTTCATAGAAATCCCTGTTTTTAACCTCAAATATCGCTTATTTTCATAGAAATCCCTGTTTTTAACCTCAAATATCGCTTATTTTCATAGAAATCCCTGTTTTTCCTTAAATATCGCTTATTTTCATAGAAATCCCTGTTTTTAACCTCAAATATCGCTTATTTTCATAGAAATCCCTGTTTTTCCCCTTAAATATCGCTTATTTTCATAGAAATCCCTGTTTTTCCCCTTAAATATCGCTTATTTTCATAGAAATCCCTGTTTTTAACCTAAAATATCGCTTATTTCCATAGAAATCCCTGTTTTTAACCTAAAATATCGCTTATTTTCCTAGAAATCCCTGTTTTTAACCTAAAATATCGCTTATTTTCATAGAAATCCCTGTTTTTAACCTAAAATATCGCTTATTTTCATAGAAATCCCTGTTTTTAACCTCAAATATCGCTTATTTTCATAGAAATCCCTGTTTTTCCCCTTAAATATCGCTTATTTTCATAGAAATCCCTGTTTTTAACCTCAAATATCGCTTATTTTCATAGAAATCCCTGTTTTTAACCTCAAATATCGCTTATATTCCTAGAAATCCCTGTTTTTCCCCTTAAATATCGCTTATTTTCCTAGAAATCCCTGTTTTTAACCTAAAATATCGCTTATTTTCATAGAAATCCCTGTTTTTAACCTGAAATATCGCTTATTTCCATAGAAATCCCTGTTTTTAACCTCAAATATCGCTTATTTTCATAGAAATCCCTGTTTTTAACCTAAATATCGCTTATTTTCATAGAAATCCCAGTTTTTAACCTAAAATATCGCTTATTTTCCTAGAAATCCCTGTTTTTAACCTCAAATATCGCTTATTTTCATAGAAATCCCTGTTTTTAACCTAAAATATCACTTATTTTCATAGAAATCCCAGTTTTTAACCTCAAATATCGCTTATTTTCATAGAAATCCCTGTTTTTAACCTAAAATATCGCTTATTTCCATAGAAATCCCTGTTTTTAACCTCAAATATCGCTTATTTTCATAGAAATCCCTGTTTTTAACCTAAAATATCGCTTATTTTCATAGAAATCCCTGTTTTTCCCCTAAAATATCGCTTATTTTCCTAGAAATCCCTGTTTTTAACCTAAAATATCGCTTATTTTCATAGAAATCCCTGTTTTTCCCCTTAAATATCGCTTATTTCCATAGAAATCCCTGTTTTTAACCTAAAATATCGCTTATTTTCATAGAAATCCCTGTTTTTAACCTAAAATATCGCTTATTTTCATAGAAATCCCTGTTTTTCCCCTTAAATATCGCTTATTTTCATAGAAATCCCTGTTTTTAACCTCAAATATCGCTTATTTTCATAGAAATCCCTGTTTTTAACCTCAAATATCGCTTATTTTCATAGAAATCCCTGTTTTTCCCCTTAAATATCGCTTATTTTCATAGAAATCCCTGTTTTTAACCTAAAATATCGCTTATTTTCATAGAAATCCCTGTTTTTAACCTAAAATATCGCTTATTTCCGTAGAAATCCCTGTTTTTAACCTCAAATATCGCTTATTTTCATAGAAATCCCTGTTTTTAACCTCAAATATCGCTTATTTTCATAGAAATCCCTGTTTTTCCCCTTAAATATCGCTTATTTTCATAGAAATCCCTGTTTTTAACCTCAAAATATCGCTTATTTCCATAGAAATCCCTGTTTTTAACCTAAAATATCGCTTATTTTCCTAGAAATCCCTGTTTTTAACCTCAAATATCGCTTATTTTCATAGAAATCCCTGTTTTTAACCTCAAATATCGCTTATTTTCATAGAAATCCCTGTTTTTAACCTCAAATATCGCTTATTTTCATAGAAATCCCTGTTTTTAACCTTAAAATATCGCTTATTTTCATAGAAATCCCAGTTTTTAACCTCAAATATCGCTTATTTTCATAGAAATCCCTGTTTTTAACCTAAAATATCGCTTATTTTCATAGAAATCCCTGTTTTTAACCTCAAATATCGCTTATTTTCATAGAAATCCCTGTTTTTCCCCTTAAATATCGCTTATTTTCATAGAAATCCCTGTTTTTAACCTAAAATATCGCTTATTTTCATAGAAATCCCTGTTTTTAACCTCAAATATCGCTTATTTTCATAGAAATCCCTGTTTTTAACCTAAAATATCGCTTATTTTCCATAGAAATCCCAGTTTTTAACCTCAAATATCGCTTATTTTCATAGAAATCCCTGTTTTTAACCTTAAATATCGCTTATTTCCATAGAAATCCCTGTTTTTAACCTAAAATATCGCTTATTTTCATAGAAATCCCTGTTTTTCCCCTTAAATATCGCTTATTTTCATAGAAATCCCTGTTTTTAACCTTAAATATCGCTTATTTTCATAGAAATCCCTGTTTTTAACCTAAAATATCGCTTATTTTCATAGAAATCCCTGTTTTTAACCCCTTAAATATCGCTTATTTCCATAGAAATCCCTGTTTTTAACCTCAAATATCGCTTATTTTCATAGAAATCCCTGTTTTTAACCTTAAATATCGCTTATTTTCCTAGAAATCCCTGTTTTTCCCCTCAAATATCGCTTATTTTCATAGAAATCCCTGTTTTTAACCTAAAATATCGCTTATTTTCATAGAAATCCCTGTTTTTCCCCTTAAATATCGCTTATTTTCCTAGAAATCCCTGTTTTTAACCCCTAAAATATCGCTTATTTCCATAGAAATCCCTGTTTTTAACCTCAAATATCGCTTATTTTCATAGAAATCCCTGTTTTTAACCTTAAATATCGCTTATTTTCATAGAAATCCCTGTTTTTAACCTAAAATATCGCTTATTTTCATAGAAATCCCTGTTTTTAACCTAAAATATCGCTTATTTTCGTAGAAATCCCTGTTTTTAACCTCAAATATCGCTTATTTCCGTAGAAATCCCTGTTTTTAACCTCAAATATCGCTTATTTCCGTAGAAATCCCTGTTTTTAACCTCAAATATCGCTTATTTTCATAGAAATCCCTGTTTTTCCCCTTAAATATCGCTTATTTTCATAGAAATCCCTGTTTTCAACCTAAAATATCGTTTATTTCCATAGAAATCCCTGTTTTTAACCTAAAATATCGCTTATTTTCATAGAAATCCCTGTTTTTAACCTCAAATATCGCTTATTTTCATAGAAATCCCTGTTTTTAACCTCAAATATCGCTTATTTTCATAGAAATCCCTGTTTTTGAAATCCCTGATTTTAACCTAAAATATCGCTTATTTTCATAGAAATCCCAGTTTTTAACCTCAAATATCGCTTATTTTCATAGAAATCCCTGTTTTTAACCTAAAATATCGCTTATTTTCATAGAAATCCCTGTTTTTAACCTCAAATATCGCTTATTTTCATAGAAATCCCTGTTTTTAACCTCAAATATCGCTTATTTTCATAGAAATCCCTGTTTTTCCCCTTAAATATCGCTTATTTTCATAGAAATCCCTGTTTTTAACCTCAAATATCGCTTATTTTCATAGAAATCCCTGTTTTTAACCTCAAATATCGCTTATATTCCTAGAAATCCCTGTTTTTCCCCTTAAATATCGCTTATTTTCCTAGAAATCCCAGTTTTTAACCTAAAATATCGCTTATTTTCATAGAAATCCCTGTTTTTAACCTGAAATATCGCTTATTTCCATAGAAATCCCTGTTTTTAACCTCAAATATCGCTTATTTTCATAGAAATCCCTGTTTTTCCCCTTAAATATCGCTTATTTTCATAGAAATCCCAGTTTTTAACCTAAAATATCGCTTATTTTCCTAGAAATCCCTGTTTTTAACCTCAAATATCGCTTATTTTCATAGAAATCCCTGTTTTTAACCTAAAATATCGCTTATTTTCATAGAAATCCCAGTTTTTAACCTCAAATATCGCTTATTTTCCTAGAAATCCCTGTTTTTAACCTTAAATATCGCTTATTTCCATAGAAATCCCAGTTTTTAACCTAAAATATCGCTTATTTTCATAGAAATCCCTGTTTTTAACCTAAAATATCGCTTATTTCCATAGAAATCCCTGTTTTTCCCCTAAAATATCTCTTATTTTCCTAGAAATCCCTGTTTTTAACCTAAAATATCGCTTATTTTCATAGAAATCCCTGTTTTTCCCCTTAAATATCGCTTATTTCCATAGAAATCCCTGTTTTTAACCTCAAATATCGCTTATTTTCATAGAAATCCCTGTTTTTAACCTCAAATATCGCTTATTTTCATAGAAATCCCTGTTTTTAACCTCAAATATCGCTTATTTTCATAGAAATCCCTGTTTTTAACCTCAAATATCGCTTATTTTCATAGAAATCCCTGTTTTTCCCCTTAAATATCGCTTATTTTCATAGAAATCCCTGTTTTTCCCCTTAAATATCGCTTATTTTCATAGAAATCCCTGTTTTTAACCTCAAATATCGCTTATTTTCATAGAAATCCCTGTTTTTCCCCTTAAATATCGCTTATTTTCATAGAAATCCCTGTTTTTAACCTCAAATATCGCTTATTTTCATAGAAATCCCTGTTTTTAACCTTAAATATCGCTTATTTTCATAGAAATCCCTGTTTTTAACCTCAAATATCGCTTATTTTCATAGAAATCCCTGTTTTTAACCTTAAATATCGCTTATTTTCATAGAAATCCCTGTTTTTCCCCTTAAATATCGCTTATTTTCATAGAAATCCCTGTTTTTAACCTAAAATATCGCTTATTTTCATAGAAATCCCTGTTTTTAACCTCAAATATCGCTTATTTTCATAGAAATCCCTGTTTTTAACCTCAAATATCGCTTATTTCCGTAGAAATCCCTGTTTTTAACCTCAAATATCGCTTATTTTCATAGAAATCCCTGTTTTTCCCCTTAAATATCGCTTATTTTCATAGAAATCCCTGTTTTCAACCTAAAATATCGCTTATTTCCATAGAAATCCCTGTTTTTAACCTAAAATATCGCTTATTTTCCTAGAAATCCCTGTTTTTAACCTCAAATATCGCTTATTTTCATAGAAATCCCTGTTTTTAACCTCAAATATCGCTTATTTTCATAGAAATCCCTGTTTTTAACCTCAAATATCGCTTATTTTCATAGAAATCCCTGTTTTTAACCTAAAATATCGCTTATTTTCATAGAAATCCCTGTTTTTAACCTCAAATATCGCTTATTTTCATAGAAATCCCTGTTTTTAACCTAAAATATCGCTTATTTCCATAGAAATCCCTGTTTTTAACCTCAAATATCGCTTATTTTCATAGAAATCCCTGTTTTTAACCTAAAATATCGCTTATTTTCATAGAAATCCCTGTTTTTAACCTCAAATATCGCTTATTTCCATAGAAATCCCAGTTTTTAACCTAAAATATCGCTTATTTTCATAGAAATCCCTGTTTTTATCATAAAATATCGCTTATTTTCATAGAAATCCCTGTTTTTAACCTAAAATATCGCTTATTTTCATAGAAATCCCTGTTTTTAACATAAAATATCGCTTATTTTCATAGAAATCCCTGTTTTTAACCTAAAATATCGCTTATTTTCCTAGAAATCCCTGTTTTTAACCTCAAATATCGCTTATTTTCATAGAAATCCCTGTTTTTAACCTCAAATATCGCTTATTTTCATAGAAATCCCTGTTTTTCCCCTTAAATATCGCTTATTTTCATAGAAATCCCTGTTTTTAACCTCAAATATCGCTTATTTTCATAGAAATCCCTGTTTTTAACCTTAAATATCGCTTATTTTCATAGAAATCCCTGTTTTTAACCTCAAATATCGCTTATTTTCATAGAAATCCCTGTTTTTAACCTAAAATATCGCTTATTTTCATAGAAATCCCTGTTTTTAACCTAAAATATCGCTTATTTTCATAGAAATCCCTGTTTTTAACCTCAAATATCGCTTATTTTCATAGAAATCCCTGTTTTTAACCTCAAATATCGCTTATTTTCATAGAAATCCCTGTTTTTAACCTAAAATATCGCTTATTTTCATAGAAATCCCTGTTTTTCCCCTTAAATATCGCTTATTTTCATAGAAATCCCTGTTTTTAACCTAAAATATCGCTTATTTCCATAGAAATCCCTGTTTTTAACCTAAAATATCGCTTATTTTCATAGAAATCCCTGTTTTTAACCTCAAATATCGCTTATTTTCATAGAAATCCCTGTTTTTAACCTCAAATATCGCTTATTTTCATAGAAATCCCTGTTTTTAACCTCAAATATCGCTTATTTTCATAGAAATCCCTGTTTTTAACCTAAAATATCGCTTATTTTCATAGAAATCCCAGTTTTTAACCTCAAATATCGCTTATTTTCATAGAAATCCCTGTTTTTAACCTAAAATATCGCTTATTTTCATAGAAATCCCTGTTTTTAACCTCAAATATCGCTTATTTTCATAGAAATCCCTGTTTTTCCCCTTAAATATCGCTTATTTTCATAGAAATCCCTGTTTTTAACCTAAAATATCGCTTATTTTCATAGAAATCCCTGTTTTTAACCTCAAATATCGCTTATTTTCATAGAAATCCCTGTTTTTAACCTAAAATATCGCTTATTTTCATAGAAATCCCTGTTTTTAACCTCAAATATCGCTTATTTTCATAGAAATCCCTGTTTTTAACCTTAAATATCGCTTATTTTCATAGAAATCCCTGTTTTTAACCTAAAATATCGCTTATTTTCATAGAAATCCCTGTTTTTCCCCTTAAATATCGCTTATTTTCATAGAAATCCCTGTTTTTCCCCTTAAATATCGCTTATTTTCATAGAAATCCCTGTTTTTAACCTTAAATATCGCTTATTTTCATAGAAATCCCTGTTTTTCCCCTTAAATATCGCTTATTTTCCTAGAAATCCCTGTTTTTAACCTCAAATATCGCTTATTTTCATAGAAATCCCTGTTTTTAACCTCAAATATCGCTTATTTTCATAGAAATCCCTGTTTTTAACCTCAAATATCGCTTATTTTCATAGAAATCCCTGTTTTTAACCTCAAATATCGCTTATTTTCATAGAAATCCCTGTTTTTAACCTAAAATATCGCTTATTTTCATAGAAATCCCTGTTTTTCCCCTTAAATATCGCTTATTTTCATAGAAATCCCTGTTTTTAACCTAAAATATCGCTTATTTTCATAGAAATCCCTGTTTTTAACCTAAAATATCGCTTATTTTCATAGAAATCCCTGTTTTTAACCTAAAATATCGCTTATTTTCATAGAAATCCCTGTTTTTAACCTAAAATATCGCTTATTTTCATAGAAATCCCTGTTTTTAACCTCAAATATCGCTTATTTCCGTAGAAATCCCTGTTTTTAACCTCAAATATCGCTTATTTTCATAGAAATCCCTGTTTTTAACCTCAAATATCGCTTATTTTCATAGAAATCCCTGTTTTTCCCCTTAAATATCGCTTATTTTCATAGAAATCCCTGTTTTTAACCTCAAATATCGCTTATTTTCATAGAAATCCCTGTTTTTAACCTAAAATATCGCTTATTTTCATAGAAATCCCTGTTTTTAACCTCAAATATCGCTTATTTTCATAGAAATCCCTGTTTTTAACCTCAAATATCGCTTATTTTCATAGAAATCCCTGTTTTTAACCTCAAATATCGCTTATTTTCATAGAAATCCCTGTTTTTAACCTAAAATATCGCTTATTTTCATAGAAATCCCTGTTTTTAACCTCAAATATCGCTTATTTTCATAGAAATCCCTGTTTTTAACCTAAAATATCGCTTATTTTCATAGAAATCCCTGTTTTTAACCTCAAATATCGCTTATTTTCATAGAAATCCCTGTTTTTCCCCTTAAATATCGCTTATTTTCATAGAAATCCCTGTTTTTAACCTCAAATATCGCTTATTTTCATAGAAATCCCTGTTTTTAACCTCAAATATCGCTTATTTTCATAGAAATCCCTGTTTTTAACCTCAAATATCGCTTATTTTCATAGAAATCCCTGTTTTTCCCCTTAAATATCGCTTATTTTCATAGAAATCCCTGTTTTTAACCTCAAATATCGCTTATTTTCATAGAAATCCCTGTTTTTAACCTCAAATATCGCTTATTTTCATAGAAATCCCTGTTTTTAACCTAAAATATCGCTTATTTTCATAGAAATCCCTGTTTTTAACCTCAAATATCGCTTATTTTCATAGAAATCCCTGTTTTTAACCTTAAATATCGCTTATTTTCATAGAAATCCCTGTTTTTAACCTTAAAATATCGCTTATTTTCATAGAAATCCCTGTTTTTAACCTCAAATATCGCTTATTTTCATAGAAATCCCTGTTTTTAACCTAAATATCGCTTATTTTCATAGAAATCCCTGTTTTTAACCTAAAATATCGCTTATTTTCATAGAAATCCCTGTTTTTAACCTTAAATATCGCTTATTTTCATAGAAATCCCTGTTTTTAACCTCAAATATCGCTTATTTTCATAGAAATCCCTGTTTTTAACCTAAAATATCGCTTATTTTCATAGAAATCCCTGTTTTTAACCTCAAATATCGCTTATTTTCATAGAAATCCCTGTTTTTCCCCTTAAATATCGCTTATTTTCATAGAAATCCCTGTTTTTAACCTCAAATATCGCTTATTTTCATAGAAATCCCTGTTTTTAACCTCAAATATCGCTTATTTTCATAGAAATCCCTGTTTTTCCCCTTAAATATCGCTTATTTTCATAGAAATCCATATCGCTTATTTTCATAGAAATCCCTGTTTTTAACCTAAAATATCGCTTATTTTCATAGAAATCCCTGTTTTTAACCTCAAATATCGCTTATTTTCATAGAAATCCCTGTTTTTAACCTAAAATATCGCTTATTTTCATAGAAATCCCTGTTTTTAACCTTAAATATCGCTTATTTTCATAGAAATCCCTGTTTTTAACCTCAAATATCGCTTATTTTCATAGAAATCCCTGTTTTTAACCTAAAATATCGCTTATTTTCCTAGAAATCCCTGTTTTTAACCTCAAATATCGCTTATTTTCATAGAAATCCCTGTTTTTCCCCTTAAATATCGCTTATTTTCATAGAAATCCCTGTTTTTAACCTCAAATATCGCTTATTTTCATAGAAATCCCTGTTTTTAACCCCTTAAAATATCGCTTATTTTCATAGAAATCCCTGTTTTTAACCTCAAATATCGCTTATTTTCATAGAAATCCCTGTTTTTAACCTCAAATATCGCTTATTTTCATAGAAATCCCTGTTTTTCCCCTTAAATATCGCTTATTTCCATAGAAATCCCTGTTTTTAACCTCAAATATCGCTTATTTTCATAGAAATCCCTGTTTTTAACCTCAAATATCGCTTATTTTCATAGAAATCCCTGTTTTTAACCTCAAATATCGCTTATTTTCATAGAAATCCCTGTTTTTAACCTCAAATATCGCTTATTTTCATAGAAATCCCTGTTTTTAACCTAAAATATCGCTTATTTTCATAGAAATCCCTGTTTTTAACCTCAAATATCGCTTATTTTCATAGAAATCCCTGTTTTTAACCTAAAATATCGCTTATTTTCCTAGAAATCCCTGTTTTTAACCTCAAATATCGCTTATTTTCATAGAAATCCCTGTTTTTAACCTTAAATATCGCTTATTTTCATAGAAATCCCTGTTTTTAACCTCAAATATCGCTTATTTTCATAGAAATCCCTGTTTTTAACCTCAAATATCGCTTATTTTCATAGAAATCCCTGTTTTTAACCTAAAATATCGCTTATTTTCATAGAAATCCCTGTTTTTAACCTCAAATATCGCTTATTTTCATAGAAATCCCTGTTTTTAACCTTAAATATCGCTTATTTCCATAGAAATCCCTGTTTTTAACCTAAAATATCGCTTATTTTCATAGAAATCCCTGTTTTTAACCTAAAATATCGCTTATTTTCATAGAAATCCCTGTTTTTCCCCTAAAATATCGCTTATTTTCCTAGAAATCCCTGTTTTTAACCTAAAATATCGCTTATTTTCATAGAAATCCCTGTTTTTCCCCTTAAATATCGCTTATTTTCATAGAAATCCCTGTTTTTAACCTAAAATATCGCTTATTTTCATAGAAATCCCTGTTTTTAACCTCAAATATCGCTTATTTTCATAGAAATCCCTGTTTTTCCCCTCAAATATCGCTTATTTTCATAGAAATCCCTGTTTTTAACCTAAAATATCGCTTATTTTCATAGAAATCCCTGTTTTTCCCCTTAAATATCGCTTATTTTCCTAGAAATCCCTGTTTTTCCCCTTAAATATCGCTTATTTTCATAGAAATCCCTGTTTTTAACCTAAAATATCGCTTATTTTCATAGAAATCCCTGTTTTTCCCCTTAAATATCGCTTATTTCCATAGAAATCCCTGTTTTTAACCTCAAATATCGCTTATTTTCATAGAAATCCCTGTTTTTAACCTTAAATATCGCTTATTTTCATAGAAATCCCTGTTTTTCCCCTTAAATATCGCTTATTTTCATAGAAATCCCTGTTTTTAACCTCAAATATCGCTTATTTTCATAGAAATCCCTGTTTTTAACCTAAAATATCGCTTATTTTCATAGAAATCCCTGTTTTTAACCTCAAATATCGCTTATTTTCATAGAAATCCCTGTTTTTAACCTCAAATATCGCTTATTTTCATAGAAATCCCTGTTTTTCCCCTTAAATATCGCTTATTTTCATAGAAATCCCTGTTTTTAACCTCAAATATCGCTTATTTTCATAGAAATCCCTGTTTTTAACCTAAAATATCGCTTATTTTCATAGAAATCCCTGTTTTTAACCTCAAATATCGCTTATTTTCATAGAAATCCCTGTTTTTAACCTCAAATATCGCTTATTTTCATAGAAATCCCTGTTTTTAACCTAAAATATCGCTTATTTTCATAGAAATCCCTGTTTTTAACCTAAAATATCACTTATTTTCATAGAAATCCCAGTTTTTAACCTCAAATATCGCTTATTTTCATAGAAATCCCTGTTTTTAACCTAAAATATCGCTTATTTTCATAGAAATCCCTGTTTTTAACCTCAAATATCGCTTATTTTCATAGAAATCCCTGTTTTTCCCCTTAAATATCGCTTATTTTCATAGAAATCCCTGTTTTTAACCTCAAATATCGCTTATTTTCATAGAAATCCCTGTTTTTAACCTCAAATATCGCTTATTTTCATAGAAATCCCTGTTTTTAACCTCAAATATCGCTTATTTTCATAGAAATCCCTGTTTTTAACCCCTTAAATATCGCTTATTTTCATAGAAATCCCTGTTTTTAACCTCAAATATCGCTTATTTTCATAGAAATCCCTGTTTTTAACCTAAAATATCGCTTATTTTCATAGAAATCCCTGTTTTTAACCTAAAATATCGCTTATTTTCATAGAAATCCCTGTTTTTAACCTAAAATATCGCTTATTTTCATAGAAATCCCTGTTTTTAACCTCAAATATCGCTTATTTTCATAGAAATCCCTGTTTTTAACCTCAAATATCGCTTATTTTCATAGAAATCCCTGTTTTTAACCTCAAATATCGCTTATTTTCATAGAAATCCCTGTTTTTCCCCTTAAATATCGCTTATTTTCATAGAAATCCCTGTTTTCCCCTTAAATATCGCTTATTTTCATAGAAATCCCTGTTTTTAACCTCAAATATCGCTTATTTTCATAGAAATCCCTGTTTTTAACCTCAAATATCGCTTATTTTCATAGAAATCCCTGTTTTTAACCTAAAATATCGCTTATTTTCATAGAAATCCCTGTTTTTAACCTTAAATATCGCTTATTTTCATAGAAATCCCTGTTTTTAACCTCAAATATCGCTTATTTTCATAGAAATCCCTGTTTTTAACCTAAAATATCGCTTATTTTCATAGAAATCCCTGTTTTTAACCTCAAATATCGCTTATTTTCATAGAAATCCCTGTTTTTCCCCTTAAATATCGCTTATTTTCATAGAAATCCCTGTTTTTAACCTCAAATATCGCTTATTTTCATAGAAATCCCTGTTTTTAACCTTAAATATCGCTTATTTTCATAGAAATCCCTGTTTTTCCCCTTAAATATCGCTTATTTTCATAGAAATCCCTGTTTTTCCCCTTAAATATCGCTTATTTTCATAGAAATCCCTGTTTTTAACCTCAAATATCGCTTATTTTCATAGAAATCCCTGTTTTTAACCTCAAATATCGCTTATTTTCATAGAAATCCCTGTTTTTAACCTAAAATATCGCTTATTTTCATAGAAATCCCTGTTTTTAACCTTAAAATATCGCTTATTTTCATAGAAATCCCTGTTTTTAACCTCAAATATCGCTTATTTTCATAGAAATCCCTGTTTTTAACCTAAAATATCGCTTATTTTCATAGAAATCCCTGTTTTTAACCTTAAATATCGCTTATTTTCATAGAAATCCCTGTTTTTCCCCTTAAATATCGCTTATTTTCATAGAAATCCCTGTTTTTAACCTCAAATATCGCTTATTTTCATAGAAATCCCTGTTTTTAACCTCAAATATCGCTTATTTTCATAGAAATCCCTGTTTTTAACCTAAAATATCGCTTATTTTCATAGAAATCCCTGTTTTTAACCTCAAATATCGCTTATTTTCATAGAAATCCCTGTTTTTCCCCTTAAATATCGCTTATTTTCATAGAAATCCCTGTTTTTAACCTCAAATATCGCTTATTTTCATAGAAATCCCTGTTTTTAACCTTAAATATCGCTTATTTTCATAGAAATCCCTGTTTTTCCCCTTAAATATCGCTTATTTTCATAGAAATCCCTGTTTTTAACCTAAAATATCGCTTATTTTCGTAGAAATCCCTGTTTTTAACCTAAAATATCGCTTATTTTCATAGAAATCCCTGTTTTTAACCTCAAATATCGCTTATTTTCATAGAAATCCCTGTTTTTAACCTCAAATATCGCTTATTTTCATAGAAATCCCTGTTTTTAACCTCAAATATCGCTTATTTTCATAGAAATCCCTGTTTTTCCCCTTAAATATCGCTTATTTTCATAGAAATCCCTGTTTTTAACCTAAAATATCGCTTATTTTCATAGAAATCCCTGTTTTTAACCTAAAATATCGCTTATTTTCATAGAAATCCCTGTTTTTAACCTCAAATATCGCTTATTTTCATAGAAATCCCTGTTTTTAACCTCAAATATCGCTTATTTTCATAGAAATCCCTGTTTTTAACCTAAAATATCGCTTATTTTCATAGAAATCCCTGTTTTTAACCTAAAATATCGCTTATTTTCATAGAAATCCCTGTTTTTAACCTCAAATATCGCTTATTTTCATAGAAATCCCTGTTTTTAACCTAAAATATCGCTTATTTTCATAGAAATCCCTGTTTTTAACCTCAAATATCGCTTATTTTCATAGAAATCCCTGTTTTTCCCCTTAAATATCGCTTATTTTCATAGAAATCCCTGTTTTTAACCTCAAATATCGCTTATTTTCATAGAAATCCCTGTTTTTAACCTGAAATATCGCTTATTTTCATAGAAATCCCTGTTTTTAACCTCAAATATCGCTTATTTTCATAGAAATCCCTGTTTTTCCCCTTAAATATCGCTTATTTTCATAGAAATCCCTGTTTTTAACCTCAAATATCGCTTATTTTCATAGAAATCCCTGTTTTTAACCTAAATATCGCTTATTTTCATAGAAATCCCTGTTTTTAACCTAAAATATCGCTTATTTTCATAGAAATCCCTGTTTTTAACCTCAAATATCGCTTATTTTCATAGAAATCCCTGTTTTTAACCTCAAATATCGCTTATTTTCATAGAAATCCCTGTTTTTAACCCCTTAAATATCGCTTATTTTCATAGAAATCCCTGTTTTTAACCTTAAAATATCGCTTATTTTCATAGAAATCCCTGTTTTTAACCTAAAATATCGCTTATTTTCATAGAAATCCCTGTTTTTAACCTCAAATATCGCTTATTTTCATAGAAATCCCTGTTTTTAACCTCAAATATCGCTTATTTTCATAGAAATCCCTGTTTTTAACCTCAAATATCGCTTATTTTCATAGAAATCCCTGTTTTTAACCTAAATATCGCTTATTTTCATAGAAATCCCTGTTTTTAACCTCAAATATCGCTTATTTTCATAGAAATCCCTGTTTTTAACCTCAAATATCGCTTATTTTCATAGAAATCCCTGTTTTTAACCTCAAATATCGCTTATTTTCATAGAAATCCCTGTTTTTCCCCTTAAATATCGCTTATTTTCATAGAAATCCCTGTTTTTAACCTCAAATATCGCTTATTTTCATAGAAATCCCTGTTTTTAACCTAAATATCGCTTATTTTCATAGAAATCCCTGTTTTTAACCTCAAATATCGCTTATTTTCATAGAAATCCCTGTTTTTAACCTTAAATATCGCTTATTTTCATAGAAATCCCTGTTTTTAACCTAAATATCGCTTATTTTCATAGAAATCCCTGTTTTTAACCTCAAATATCGCTTATTTTCATAGAAATCCCTGTTTTTAACCTCAAATATCGCTTATTTTCATAGAAATCCCTGTTTTTAACCTAAATATCGCTTATTTTCATAGAAATCCCTGTTTTTAACCTAAAATATCGCTTATTTTCATAGAAATCCCTGTTTTTAACCTCAAATATCGCTTATTTTCATAGAAATCCCTGTTTTTCCCCTTAAATATCGCTTATTTTCATAGAAATCCCTGTTTTTAACCTCAAATATCGCTTATTTTCATAGAAATCCCTGTTTTTAACCTCAAATATCGCTTATTTTCATAGAAATCCCTGTTTTTAACCTCAAATATCGCTTATTTTCATAGAAATCCCTGTTTTTAACCTTAAAATATCGCTTATTTTCATAGAAATCCCTGTTTTTAACCTCAAATATCGCTTATTTTCATAGAAATCCCTGTTTTTAACCTAAAATATCGCTTATTTTCATAGAAATCCCTGTTTTTAACCTAAAATATCGCTTATTTTCATAGAAATCCCTGTTTTTAACCTAAAATATCGCTTATTTTCATAGAAATCCCTGTTTTTAACCTCAAATATCGCTTATTTTCATAGAAATCCCTGTTTTTAACCCCTTAAATATCGCTTATTTTCATAGAAATCCCTGTTTTTAACCTCAAATATCGCTTATTTTCATAGAAATCCCTGTTTTTAACCTTAAATATCGCTTATTTTCATAGAAATCCCTGTTTTTAACCTCAAATATCGCTTATTTTCATAGAAATCCCTGTTTTTAACCTAAAATATCGCTTATTTTCATAGAAATCCCTGTTTTTAACCTCAAATATCGCTTATTTTCATAGAAATCCCTGTTTTTAACCTCAAATATCGCTTATTTTCATAGAAATCCCTGTTTTTAACCTTAAATATCGCTTATTTTCATAGAAATCCCTGTTTTTAACCTCAAATATCGCTTATTTTCATAGAAATCCCTGTTTTTCCCCTTAAATATCGCTTATTTTCATAGAAATCCCTGTTTTTAACCTCAAATATCGCTTATTTCCATAGAAATCCCTGTTTTTAACCTAAAATATCGCTTATTTTCATAGAAATCCCTGTTTTTAACCTCAAATATCGCTTATTTTCATAGAAATCCCTGTTTTTAACCTAAAATATCGCTTATTTTCATAGAAATCCCTGTTTTTAACCTCAAATATCGCTTATTTTCATAGAAATCCCTGTTTTTAACCTCAAATATCGCTTATTTTCATAGAAATCCCTGTTTTTAACCTCAAATATCGCTTATTTTCATAGAAATCCCTGTTTTTAACCTCAAATATCGCTTATTTTCATAGAAATCCCTGTTTTTCCCCTTAAATATCGCTTATTTTCATAGAAATCCCTGTTTTTCCCCTTAAATATCGCTTATTTTCATAGAAATCCCTGTTTTTAACCTCAAATATCGCTTATTTTCATAGAAATCCCTGTTTTTAACCTAAAATATCGCTTATTTTCATAGAAATCCCTGTTTTCCCCCATAAATATCGCTTATTTTCATAGAAATCCCTGTTTTTAACCTAAAATATCGCTTATTTTCATAGAAATCCCTGTTTTTAACCTCAAATATCGCTTATTTTCATAGAAATCCCTGTTTTTCCCCTTAAATATCGCTTATTTTCATAGAAATCCCTGTTTTTAACCTCAAATATCGCTTATTTTCATAGAAATCCCTGTTTTTAACCTCAAATATCGCTTATTTTCATAGAAATCCCTGTTTTTAACCTAAATATCGCTTATTTTCATAGAAATCCCTGTTTTTAACCTAAAATATCGCTTATTTTCATAGAAATCCCTGTTTTTAACCTCAAATATCGCTTATTTTCATAGAAATCCCTGTTTTTAACCTCAAATATCGCTTATTTTCATAGAAATCCCTGTTTTTAACCTCAAATATCGCTTATTTTCATAGAAATCCCTGTTTTTCCCCTTAAATATCGCTTATTTTCATAGAAATCCCTGTTTTTAACCTAAAATATCGCTTATTTTCATAGAAATCCCTGTTTTTAACCTCAAATATCGCTTATTTCCATAGAAATCCCTGTTTTTAACCCTCAAATATCGCTTATTTTCATAGAAATCCCTGTTTTTAACCCCCATAAATATCGCTTATTTTCATAGAAATCCCTGTTTTTAACCTAAAATATCGCTTATTTTCATAGAAATCCCTGTTTTTAACCTAAAATATCGCTTATTTTCATAGAAATCCCTGTTTTTCCCCTTAAATATCGCTTATTTTCATAGAAATCCCTGTTTTTAACCTCAAATATCGCTTATTTTCATAGAAATCCCTGTTTTTAACCTTAAATATCGCTTATTTTCATAGAAATCCCTGTTTTTCCCCTTAAATATCGCTTATTTTCATAGAAATCCCTGTTTTTAACCTAAAATATCGCTTATTTTCATAGAAATCCCTGTTTTTAACCTAAAATATCGCTTATTTTCATAGAAATCCCTGTTTTTAACCTCAAATATCGCTTATTTTCATAGAAATCCCTGTTTTTAACCTAAAATATCGCTTATTTTCATAGAAATCCCTGTTTTTAACCTTAAATATCGCTTATTTTCATAGAAATCCCTGTTTTTAACCTCAAATATCGCTTATTTTCATAGAAATCCCTGTTTTTAACCTAAAATATCGCTTATTTTCATAGAAATCCCTGTTTTTAACCTCAAATATCGCTTATTTTCATAGAAATCCCTGTTTTTCCCCTTAAATATCGCTTATTTTCATAGAAATCCCTGTTTTTAACCTAAATATCGCTTATTTTCATAGAAATCCCAGTTTTTAACCTCAAATATCGCTTATTTTCATAGAAATCCCTGTTTTTAACCTCAAATATCGCTTATTTTCATAGAAATCCCTGTTTTTAACCTCAAATATCGCTTATTTTCATAGAAATCCCTGTTTTTAACCTAAAATATCGCTTATTTTCATAGAAATCCCTGTTTTTAACCTCAAATATCGCTTATTTTCATAGAAATCCCTGTTTTTAACCTTAAATATCGCTTATTTTCATAGAAATCCCTGTTTTTAACCTCAAATATCGCTTATTTTCATAGAAATCCCTGTTTTTAACCTAAAATATCGCTTATTTTCATAGAAATCCCTGTTTTTAACCTCAAATATCGCTTATTTTCATAGAAATCCCTGTTTTTAACCTCAAATATCGCTTATTTTCATAGAAATCCCTGTTTTTAACCTCAAATATCGCTTATTTTCATAGAAATCCCTGTTTTTAACCTCAAATATCGCTTATTTTCATAGAAATCCCTGTTTTTCCCCTTAAATATCGCTTATTTTCATAGAAATCCCTGTTTTCAACCTAAAATATCGCTTATTTTCATAGAAATCCCTGTTTTTAACCTAAAATATCGCTTATTTTCCTAGAAATCCCTGTTTTTAACCTCAAATATCGCTTATTTTCATAGAAATCCCTGTTTTTAACCTCAAATATCGCTTATTTTCATAGAAATCCCTGTTTTTAACCTAAAATATCGCTCATTTCCATAGAAATCCCTGATTTTAACCTAAAATATCGCTTATTTTCATAGAAATCCCAGTTTTTAACCTCAAATATCGCTTATTTTCATAGAAATCCCTGTTTTTAACCTAAAATATCGCTTATTTTCATAGAAATCCCTGTTTTTAACCTCAAATATCGCTTATTTTCATAGAAATCCCTGTTTTTCCCCTTAAATATCCCTTATTTTCATAGAAATCCCTGTTTTTAACCTCAAATATCGCTTATTTTCATAGAAATCCCTGTTTTTAACCTCAAATATCGCTTATTTTCATAGAAATCCCTGTTTTTAACCTCAAATATCGCTTATTTTCATAGAAATCCCTGTTTTTCCCCTTAAATATCGCTTATTTTCATAGAAATCCCTGTTTTTAACCTCAAATATCGCTTATTTTCATAGAAATCCCTGTTTTTAACCTTAAATATCGCTTATTTTCATAGAAATCCCTGTTTTTAACCTAAAATATCGCTTATTTTCATAGAAATCCCTGTTTTTAACCTCAAATATCGCTTATTTTCATAGAAATCCCTGTTTTTAACCTCAAATATCGCTTATTTTCATAGAAATCCCTGTTTTTAACCCCTTAAATATCGCTTATTTTCATAGAAATCCCTGTTTTTCCCCTTAAATATCGCTTATTTTCATAGAAATCCCTGTTTTTAACCTAAAATATCGCTTATTTTCATAGAAATCCCTGTTTTTAACCTCAAATATCGCTTATTTTCATAGAAATCCCTGTTTTTAACCTCAAATATCGCTTATTTTCATAGAAATCCCTGTTTTTAACCTCAAATATCGCTTATTTTCATAGAAATCCCTGTTTTTAACCTTAAATATCGCTTATTTTCATAGAAATCCCTGTTTTTAACCTCAAATATCGCTTATTTTCATAGAAATCCCTGTTTTTAACCTCAAATATCGCTTATTTTCATAGAAATCCCTGTTTTTAACCTCAAATATCGCTTATTTTCATAGAAATCCCTGTTTTTCCCCTTAAATATCGCTTATTTTCATAGAAATCCCTGTTTTTAACCTCAAATATCGCTTATTTTCATAGAAATCCCTGTTTTTAACCTCAAATATCGCTTATTTTCATAGAAATCCCTGTTTTTAACCTCAAATATCGCTTATTTTCATAGAAATCCCTGTTTTTAACCTAAATATCGCTTATTTTCATAGAAATCCCTGTTTTTAACCTAAAATATCGCTTATTTTCATAGAAATCCCTGTTTTTAACCTCAAATATCGCTTATTTTCATAGAAATCCCTGTTTTTAACCTCAAATATCGCTTATTTTCATAGAAATCCCTGTTTTTAACCTCAAATATCGCTTATTTTCATAGAAATCCCTGTTTTTAACCTAAAATATCGCTTATTTTCATAGAAATCCCTGTTTTTAACCTCAAATATCGCTTATTTTCATAGAAATCCCTGTTTTTCCCCTTAAATATCGCTTATTTTCATAGAAATCCCTGTTTTTAACCTAAAATATCGCTTATTTTCATAGAAATCCCTGTTTTTAACCTCAAATATCGCTTATTTTCATAGAAATCCCTGTTTTTAACCTAAAATATCGCTTATTTTCATAGAAATCCCTGTTTTTAACCTAAAATATCGCTTATTTTCATAGAAATCCCTGTTTTTAACCTAAAATATCGCTTATTTTCATAGAAATCCCAGTTTTTAACCTAAATATCGCTTATTTTCATAGAAATCCCTGTTTTTAACCTAAAATATCGCTTATTTTCATAGAAATCCCTGTTTTTAACCTCAAATATCGCTTATTTTCATAGAAATCCCTGTTTTTAACCTAAAATATCGCTTATTTCCATAGAAATCCCTGTTTTTAACCTCAAATATCGCTTATTTTCATAGAAATCCCAGTTTTTAACCTAAAATATCGCTTATTTTCATAGAAATCCCTGTTTTTAACCTAAAATATCGCTTATTTTCATAGAAATCCCTGTTTTTAACCTAAAATATCGCTTATTTTCATAGAAATCCCTGTTTTTAACCTAAAATATCGCTTATTTTCATAGAAATCCCTGTTTTTAACCTCAAATATCGCTTATTTTCATAGAAATCCCTGTTTTTAACCTCAAATATCGCTTATTTTCATAGAAATCCCTGTTTTTAACCTCAAATATCGCTTATTTTCATAGAAATCCCTGTTTTTAACCTCAAATATCGCTTATTTTCATAGAAATCCCTGTTTTTCCCCTTAAATATCGCTTATTTTCATAGAAATCCCTGTTTTTAACCTAAAATATCGCTTATTTCCATAGAAATCCCTGTTTTTAACCTCAAATATCGCTTATTTTCATAGAAATCCCTGTTTTTAACCTCAAATATCGCTTATTTTCATAGAAATCCCTGTTTTTAACCTAAAATATCGCTTATTTTCATAGAAATCCCTGTTTTTAACCTCAAATATCGCTTATTTTCATAGAAATCCCTGTTTTTCCCCTTAAATATCGCTTATTTTCATAGAAATCCCTGTTTTTCCCCTCAAATATCGCTTATTTTCATAGAAATCCCTGTTTTTAACCTAAGATATCGCTTATTTTCATAGAAATCCCTGTTTTTCCCCTTAAATATCGCTTATTTTCATAGAAATCCCTGTATTTCCCCTTAAATATCGCTTATTTTCATAGAAATCCCTGTTTTTAACCTCAAATATCGCTTATTTTCATAGAAATCCCTGTTTTTAACCTAAAATATCGCTTATTTTCATAGAAATCCCTGTTTTCCCCCATAAATATCGCTTATTTTCATAGAAATCCCTGTTTTTAACCTAAAATATCGCTTATTTCCATAGAAATCCCTGTTTTTAACCTCAAATATCGCTTATTTTCATAGAAATCCCTGTTTTTCCCCTTAAATATCGCTTATTTTCATAGAAATCCCTGTTTTTAACCTCAAATATCGCTTATTTTCATAGAAATCCCTGTTTTTAACCTCAAATATCGCTTATTTTCATAGAAATCCCAGTTTTTCCCCTTAAATATCGCTTATTTTCATAGAAATCCCTGTTTTTAACCTAAAATATCGCTTATTTTCATAGAAATCCCTGTTTTTATCCTCAAATATCGCTTATTTTCATAGAAATCCCTGTTTTTAACCTCAAATACCGCTTATTTTCATAGAAATCCCAGTTCTCAACCTCAAATATCGCTTATTTTCATAGAAATCCCAGTTTTTCCCCTTAAATATCGCTTATTTTCATAGAAATCCCTGTTTTTAACCTAAAATATCGCTTATTTCCATAGAAATCCCTGTTTTTAACCTCAAATATCGCTTATTTCCATAGAAATCCCTGTTTTTCCCTCAAATATCGCTTATTTTCATAGAAATCCCTGTTTTCCCCCATAAATATCGCTTATTTTCATAGAAATCCCAGTTTTTAACCTAAAATATCGCTTATTTTCATAGAAATCCCAGTTTTCAACCTAAAATATCGCTTATTTTCATAGAAATCCCTGTTTTTCCCCTTAAATATCGCTTATTTTCCTAGAAATCCCTGTTTTTAACCTCAAATATCGCTTATTTTCATAGAAATCCCTGTTTTTAACCTCAAATATCGCTTATTTTCATAGAAATCCCTGTTTTTCCCCTTAAATATCGCTTATTTTCATAGAAATCCCAGTTTTTCCCCTAAAATATCGCTTATTTTCATAGATATCCCTGTTTTTAACCTCAAATATCGCTTATTTTCATAGAAATCCCAGTTTTTCCCCTTAAATATCGCTTATTTTCATAGAAATCCCTGTTTTTAACCTAAAATATCGCTTATTTTCATAGAAATCCCTGTTTTTAACCTTAAATATCGCTTATTTTCATAGAAATCCCAGTTTTTAACCTAAAATATCGCTTATTTTCATAGAAATCCCAGTTTTCAACCTAAAATATCGCTTATTTCCATAGAAATCCCTGTTTTTATCATCAAAATATCGCTTATTTTCGTAGAAATCCCAGTTTTTAACCTAAAATATCGCTTATTTTCATAGAAATCCCTGTTTTCCCCCATAAATATAGCTTATTTTCATAGAAATCCCTGTTTTAAACCTCAAATATCGCTTATTTTCATAGAAATCCCTGTTTTTAACCTAAAATATCGCTTATTTTCATAGAAACCCCAGTTTTTAACCTCAAATATCGCTTATTTTCATAGAAATCCCTGTTTTTAACCTCAAATATCGCTTATTTTCATAGAAATCCCTGTTTTTCCACTTAAATATCGCTTATTTTCATCGAAATCCCTGTTTTTAACCTCAAATATCGCTTATTTTCCTAGAAATCCCTGTTTTTCCCCTTAAATATCGCTTATTTTCATAGAAATCCCTGTTTTTCCCCTTAAATATCGCTTATTTTCATAGAAATCCCTGTTTTTAACCTCAAATATCGCTTATTTTCATAGAAATCCCTGTTTTTATCCTCAAATATCGCTTATTTTCATAGAAATCCCTGTTTTTAACCTCAAATATCGCTTATTTTCCTAGAAATCCCTGTTTTTATCCTCAAATATCGCTTATTTTCATAGAAATCCCTGTTTTTAACCTAAAATATCGCTTATTTTCATAGAAATCCCAGTTTTCAACCTTAAATATTGCTTATTTTCATAGAAATCCCTGTTTTTCCCCTTAAATATCGCTTATTTTCCTAGCAATCCCTGTTTTTCCCCTCAAATATCGCTTATTTTCCTAGAAATCCCTGTTTTTAACCTCAAATATCGCTTATTTTCATAGAAATCCCTGTTTTTAACCTAAGATATCGCTTATTTTCATAGAAATCCCTGTTTTTCCCCTTAAATATCGCTTATTTTCATAGAAATCCCTGTTTTTAACCTTAAAATATCGCTTATTTCCATAGAAATCCCTGTTTTTAACCTCAAATATCGCTTATTTTCATAGAAATCCCTGTTTTTCCCCTTAAATATCGCTTATTTTCATAGAAATCCCTGTTTTTAACCTCAAATATCGCTTATTTTCATAGAAATCCCTGTTTTTAACCTCAAATATCGCTTATTTTCATAGAAATCCCTGTTTTTAACCTCAAATATCGCTTATTTTCATAGAAATCCCTGTTTTTCCCCTTAAATATCGCTTATTTTCATAGAAATCCCTGTTTTTAACCTTAAATATCGCTTATTTTCATAGAAATCCCTGTTTTTAACCTAAATATCGCTTATTTTCATAGAAATCCCTGTTTTTAACCTCAAATATCGCTTATTTCCATAGAAATCCCTGTTTTTAACCTCAAATATCGCTTATTTTCATAGAAATCCCTGTTTTTAACCTCAAATATCGCTTATTTTCATAGAAATCCCTGTTTTTAACCTAAATATCGCTTATTTTCATAGAAATCCCTGTTTTTAACCTAAATATCGCTTATTTTCATAGAAATCCCTGTTTTTAACCTCAAATATCGCTTATTTTCATAGAAATCCCTGTTTTTAACCTCAAATATCGCTTATTTTCATAGAAATCCCTGTTTTTAACCTCAAATATCGCTTATTTTCATAGAAATCCCTGTTTTTAACCCCTTAAATATCGCTTATTTTCATAGAAATCCCTGTTTTTCCCCTAAATATCGCTTATTTTCATAGAAATCCCAGTTTTTCCCCTAAAATATCGCTTATTTTCATAGAAATCCCTGTTTTTAACCTAAAATATCGCTTATTTTCATAGAAATCCCAGTTTTTAACCTAAAATATCGCTTATTTTCATAGAAATCCCAGTTTTCAACCTAAAATATCGCTTATTTCCATAGAAATCCCTGTTTTTATCATCAAAATATCGCTTATTTTCGTAGAAATCCCAGTTTTTAACCTAAAATATCGCTTATTTTCATAGAAATCGCTGTTTTTAACCCCATAAATATCGCTTATTTTCATAGAAATCCCTGTTTTAAACCTCAAATATCGCTTATTTTCATAGAAATCCCTGTTTTTAACCTAAAATATCGCTTATTTTCATAGAAACCCCAGTTTTTAACCTCAAATATCGCTTATTTTCATAGAAATCCCTGTTTTTAACCTCAAATATCGCTTATTTTCATAGAAATCCCTGTTTTTCCCCTTAAATATCGCTTATTTTCATCGAAATCCCTGTTTTTAACCTCAAATATCGCTTATTTTCATAGAAATCCCTGTTTTTCCCCTTAAATATCGCTTATTTTCATAGAAATCCCTGTTTTTCCCCTTAAATATCGCTTATTTTCATAGAAATCCCTGTTTTTAACCTCAAATATCGCTTATTTTCATAGAAATCCCAGTTTTTATCCTCAAATATCGCTTATTTTCATAGAAATCCCTGTTTTTAACCTCAAATATCGCTTATTTCCATAGAAATCCCTGTTTTTAACCTAAAATATCGCTTATTTCCATAGAAATCCCTGTTTTTAACCTAAAATATCGCTTATTTTCATAGAAATCCCAGTTTTCAACCTTAAATATCGCTTATTTTCATAGAAATCCCTGTTTTTCCCCTTAAATATCGCTTATTTTCCTAGCAATCCCTGTTTTTCCCCTCAAATATCGCTTATTTTCATAGAAATCCCTGTTTTTAACCTCAAATATCGCTTATTTTCATAGAAATCCCTGTTTTTAACCTAAGATATCGCTTATTTTCATAGAAATCCCTGTTTTTCCCCTTAAATATCGCTTATTTTCATAGAAATCCCTGTTTTTAACCTTAAATATCGCTTATTTTCATAGAAATCCCTGTTTTTAACCTAAAATATCGCTTATTTTCATAGAAATCCCTGTTTTCCCCCATAAATATCGCTTATTTTCATAGAAATCCCTGTTTTTAACCTAAAATATCGCTTATTTCCATAGAAATCCCTGTTTTTAACCTCAAATATCGCTTATTTTCATAGAAATCCCTGTTTTTAACCTCAAATATCGCTTATTTCCATAGAAATCCCTGTTTTTCCCCTCAAATATCGCTTATTTTCATAGAAATCCCTGTTTTTAACCTAAAATATCGCTTATTTCCATAGAAATCCCAGTTTTTAACCTAAATATCGCTTATTTTCATAGAAATCCCTGTTTTTAACCTCAAATATCGCTTATTTTCATAGAAATCCCAGTTTTTAACCTCAAATATCGCTTATTTCCATGGAAATCCCTGTTTTTAACATAAAAAATCACTTATTTTCATAGAAATCCCTGTTTTTAACCTCAAATATCGCTTATTTTCATAGAAATCCCTGTTTTTCCCCTTAAATATCGCTTATTTTCATAGAAATCCCTGTTTTTAACCTAAAATATCGCTTATTTTCATAGAAATCCCTGTTTTTAACCTCAAATATCGCTTATTTTCCTAGAAATCCCTGTTTTTCCCCTTAAATATCGCTTATTTTCATAGATATCCCTGTTTTTAACCTCAAATATCGCTTATTTTCCTAGAAATCCCTGTTTTTAACCTCAAATATCGCTTATTTTCATAGAAATCCCAGTTTTTCCCCTTAAATATCGCTTATTTTCATAGAAATCCCTGTTTTTCCCCTTAAATATCGCTTATTTTCATAGAAATCCCTGTTTTTATCCTCAAATATCGCTTATTTTCATAGAAATCCCTGCTTTTAACCTAAAATATCGCTTATTTTCCTAGAAATCCCTGTTTTTAACCTAAAATATCGCTTATTTCCATAGAAATCCCTGTTTTTATCATCAAAATATCGCTTATTTTCGTAGAAATCCCTGTTTTTCCCTCAAATATCGCTTATTTTCATAGAAATCCCTGTTTTTCCCCTTAAATATCGCTTATTTTCATAGAAATCCCAGTTTTTAACCTAAAATATCGCTTATTTTCATAGAAATCCCAGTTTTCAACCTAAAATATCGCTTATTTTCATAGAAATCCCTGTTTTTCCCCTTAAATATCGCTTATTTTCCTAGAAATCCCTGTTTTTAACCTAAGATATCGCTTATTTTCCTAGAAATCCCTGTTTTTAACCTAAGATATCGCTTATTTTCATAGAAATCCCTGTTTTTATCCTAAGATATCGCTTATTTTCCATAGAAATCCCTGTTTTTAACCTCAAATATCGCTTATTTTCATAGAAATCCCTGTTTTTAACCTAAAATATCGCTTATTTTCATAGAAATCCCTGTTTTTATCCTAAGATATCGCTTATTTTCCATAGAAATCCCTGTTTTTAACCTCAAATATCGCTTTATTTTCATAGAAATCCCTGTTTTTAACCTCAAATATCGCTTATTTTCATAGAAATCCCTGTTTTTAACCTAAAATATCGCTTATTTCCATAGAAATCCCTGTTTTTAACCTAAAATATCGCTTATTTTCCTAGAAATCCCTGTTTTTCCACTTAAATATCGCTTATTTTCATAGAAATCCCTGTTTTTCCCCTTAAATATCGCTTATTTTCATAGAAATCCCTGTTTTTAACCTAAAATATCGCTTATTTTCATAGAAATCCCTGTTTTTAACCTGAAATATTGCTTATTTCCATAGAAATCCCTGTTTTTAACCTCAAATATCGCTTATTTTCATAGAAATCTCTGTTTTTCCACTTAAATATCGCTTATTTTCATAGAAATCCCAGTTTTTAACCTCAAATATCGCTTATTTTCCTAGAAATCCCTGTTTTTAACCTCAAATATCACTTATTTTCATAGAAATCCCTGTTTTTAACCTAAAATATCACTTATTTTCATAGAAATCCCTTTTTTTCCCCTTAAATATCGCTTATTTTCCTAGAAATCCCTGTTTTTAACCTAAAATATCGCTTATTTTCATAGAAATCCCTGTTTTTAACCTAAAATATCGCTTATTTTCATAGAAATCCCAGGTTTTACCCTCAAATATCGCTTATTTTCATAGAAATCCCTGTTTTTAACCTCAAATATCGCTTATTTTCATAGAAATCCCTGTTTTTCCTCAAATATCGCTTATTTTCCTAGAAATCCCTGTTTTTCCCCTTAAATATCGCTTATTTTCATAGAAATCCCTGTTTTTAACCTAAAATATCGCTTATTTTCATAGAAATCCCTGTTTTTAACCTTAAATATCGCTTATTTTCATAGAAATCCCTGTTTTTCCCCTTAAATATCGCTTATTTTCATAGAAATCCCTGTTTTTAACCTCAAATATCGCTTATTTTCATAGAAATCCCTGTTTTTAACCTTAAATATCGCTTATTTTCATAGAAATCCCAGTTTTTAACCTAAAATATCACTTATTTTCGTAGAAATCCCTGTTTTTAACCTAAAATATCGCTTATTTTCGTAGAAATCCCTGTTTTTAACCTCAAATATCGCTTATTTTCATAGAAATCCCTGTTTTTAACCTTAAATATCGCTTATTTTCATAGAAATCCCTGTTTTTCCCCTTAAATATCGCTTATTTCCATAGAAATCCCTGTTTTTAACCTCAAATATCGCTTATTTTCATAGAAATCCCTGTTTTTAACCTAAAATATCGCTTATTTTCATAGAAATCCCTGTTTTTAACCTTAAATATCACTTATTTTCATAGAAATCCCTGTTTTTAACCTAAAATATCGCTTATTTTCATAGAAATCCCTGTTTTTAACCTAAAATATCGCTTATTTTCCTAGAAATCCCTGTTTTTAACCTCAAATATCACTTATTTTCATAGAAATCCCTGTTTTTAACCTCAAATATCGCTTATTTTCATAGAAATCCCTGTTTTTAACCTCAAATATCGCTTATTTTCATAGAAATCCCAGTTTTTAACCTGAAATATCGCTTATTTTCATAGAAATCCCTGTTTTTAACCTCAAATATCGCTTATTTTCATAGAAATCCCTGTTTTTAACCTCAAATATCGCTTATTTTCCTAGAAATCCCTGTTTTTAACCTTAAATATCGCTTATTTTCATAGAAATCCCTGTTTTTAACCTCAAATATCGCTTATTTTCATAGAAATCCCTGTTTTTATCATCTAAATATCGCTTATTTTCATAGAAATCCCTGTTTTTAACCTCAAATATCGCTTATTTTCATAGAAATCCCTGTTTTTAACCTTAAGTATCGCTTATTTCCATAGAAATCCCTGTTTTTAACCTAAAATATCACTTATTTTCATAGAAATCCCTGTTTTTAACCTAAGATATCGCTTATTTCCATAGAAATCCCTGTTTTTCCCCTTAAATATCGCTTATTTTCATAGAAATCCCTGTTTTTAACCCCTTAAAATATCGCTTATTTTCATAGAAATCCCTGTTTTTAACCTCAAATATCGCTTATTTTCCTAGAAATCCCAGTTTTAAACCTAAAATATCGCTTATTTTCATAGAAATCCCTGTTTTTCCCCTTAAATATCGCTGATTTTCATAGAAATCCCTGTTTTTAACCTCAAATATCGCTTATTTTCATAGAAATCCCTGTTTTCAACCTAAAATATCGCTTATATTCCTAGAAATCCCTGTTTTTAACCTAAAATATCGCTTATTTTCATAGAAATCCCTGTTTTTATCCTCAAATATCGCTTATTTTCATAGAAATCCCTGTTTTTAACCTAAGATATCGCTTATTTTCCTAGAAATCCCTGTTTTTAACCTCAAATATCGCTTATTTTCCTAGAAATCCCTGTTTTTCCCCATAAATATCGCTTATTTCCATAGAAATCCCTGTTTTTAACCTCAAATATCGCTTATTTTCATAGAAATCCCTGTTTTTAACCTTAAATATCGCTTATTTTCATAGAAATCCCTGTTTTTCCCCTTAAATATCGCTTATTTTCATAGAAATCCCAGTTTTTATCCTCAAATATCGCTTATTTTCATAGAAATCCCTGTTTTTAACCTTAAATATCGCTTATTTTCATAGAAATCCCAGTTTTTCCCATTAAATATCGCTTATTTTCATAGAAATCCCTGTTTTTAACCTAAAATATCGCTTATTTTCATAGAAATCCCAGTTTTTATCCTCAAATATCGCTTATTTTCATAGAAATCCCTGTTTTTAACCTTAAATATCGCTTATTTTCATAGAAATCCCAGTTTTTCCCCTTAAATATCGCTTATTTTCATAGAAATCCCTGTTTTTAACCTCAAATATCGCTTATTTTCATAGAAATCCCTGTTTTTCCCCTTAAATATTGCTTATTTTCATAGAAATCCCTGTTTTTCCCATTAAATATCGCTTATTTTCATAGAAATCCCTGTTTTTAACCTAAAATATCGCTTATTTCCATAGAAATCCCTGTTTTTAACCTCAAATATCGCTTATTTTCCTAGAAATCCCTGTTTTTCCCCTTAAATATCGCTTATTTTCATAGAAATCCCTGTTTTTATCATCTAAATATCGCTTATTTTCATAGAAATCCCTGTTTTTCCCCATAAATATCGCTTATTTCCATAGAAATCCCAGTTTTTAACCTCAAATATCGCTTATTTTCATAGAAATCCCTGTTTTTAACCTTAAATATCGCTTATTTTCATAGAAATCCCTGTTTTTAACCTAAAATATCGCTTATTTTCGTAGAAGTCCCTGTTTTTCCCCTTAAATATCGCTTATTTTCCTAGAAATCCCTGTTTTTAACCTCAAATATCGCTTATTTTCATGGAAATCCCTGTTTTTAACCTTAAATATCCCTTATTTTCATAGAAATCCGTGTTTTTAACCTCAAATATCGCTTATTTTCATAGAAATCCCAGTTTTTAACCTTAAATATCGCTTATTTTCATAGAAATCCCTGTTTTTAACCTAAAATATCGCTTATTTTCCTAGAAATCCCTGTTTTTAACCTCAAATATCACTTATTTTCATAGAAATCCCTGTTTTTAACCTTAAATATCGCTTATTTTCATAGAAATCCCTGTTTTTCCCCTTAAATATCGCTTATTTTCATAGAAATCCCTGTTTTCAACCTAAAATATCGCTTATTTCCATAGAAATCCCTGTTTTTAACCTAAAATATCACTTATTTTCCTAGAAATCCCTGTTTTTAACCTCAAATATCGCTTATTTTCATAGAAATCCCTGTTTTTAACCTAAAATATCGCTTATTTTCGTAGAAATCCCTGTTTTTAACCTTAAATATCGCTTATTTTCATAGAAATCCCTGTTTTTAACCTAAAATATCGCTTATTTTCATAGAAATCCCTGTTTTTAACCTAAAATATCGCTTATTTTCATAGAAATCCCTGTTTTTAACCTCAAATATCACTTATTTTCATAGAAATCCCTGTTTTTAACCTTAAATATCGCTTATTTTCATAGAAATCCCTGTTTTTCCCCTTAAATATCGCTTATTTTCATAGAAATCCCTGTTTTTAACCTAAAATTTCGCTTATTTCCATAGAAATCCCTGTTTTTAACCTCAAATATCGCTTATTTTCCTAGAAATCCCTGTTTTTAACCTCAAATATCGCTTATTTTCATAGAAATCCCTGTTTTTAACCCCTTAAATATCGCTTATTTTCATAGAAATCCCTGTTTTTAACCTCAAATATCGCTTATTTTCATAGAAATCCCTGTTTTTAACCTAAAATATCGCTTATTTTCATAGAAATCCCTGTTTTTAACCTCAAATATCGCTTATTTTCATAGAAATCCCTGTTTTTAACCCCTCAAATATCGCTTATTTTCATAGAAATCCCTGTTTTTCCCCTTAAATATCCCTTATTTTCATAGAAATCCGTGTTTTTAACCTCAAATATCGCTTATTTTCATAGAAATCCCTGTTTTTAACCTAAAATATCACTTATTTTCATAGAAATCCCTGTTTTTAACCTTAAATATCACTTATTTTCATAGAAATCCCAGTTTTTATCCTCAAATATCGCTTATTTTCATAGAAATCCCTGTTTTTCCCCTTAAATATCGCTTATTTTCCTAGAAATCCCTGTTTTTAACCTCAAATATCGCTTATTTTCATAGAAATCCCTGTTTTTCCCCTTAAATATCCCTTATTTTCATAGAAATCCGTGTTTTTAACCTCAAATATCGCTTATTTTCATAGAAATCCCTGTTTTTAACCTTAAATATCACTTATTTTCATAGAAATCCCTGTTTTTAACCTAAAATATCGCTTATTTTCCTAGAAATCCCTGTTTTTAACCTCAAATATCGCTTATTTTCCTAGAAATCCCTGTTTTTAACCTCAAATATCGCTTATTTTCATAGAAATCCCTGTTTTTATCATCTAAATATTGCTTATTTTCATAGAAATCCCTGTTTTTCCCATTAAAAATCGCTTATTTCCATAGAAATCCCTGTTTTTAACCTAAAATATGACTTATTTTCATAGAAATCCCAGTTTTTAACCTAAGATATCGCTTATTTTCATAGAAATCCCTGTTTTTCCCCTTAAATATCGCTTATTTTCATAGAAATCCCTGTTTTTCCCCTTAAAAATCGCTTATTTTCATAGAAATCCCTGTTTTTAACCTCAAATATCGCTTATATTCCTAGAAATCCCTGTTTTTAACCTAAAATATCGCTTATTTTCATAGAAATCCCTGTTTTTATCCTCAAATATCGCTTATTTTCATAGAAATCCCTGTTTTTAACCCCTTAAATATCGCTTATTTTCATAGAAATCCCTGTTTTTAACCTCAAATATCGCTTATTTTCATAGAAATCCCAGTTTTTAACCTTAAATATCGCTTATTTTCATAGAAATCCCTGTTTTTAACCTAAAATATCGCTTATTTTCCTAGAAATCCCTGTTTTTAACCTCAAATATCGCTTATTTTCATAGAAATCCCTGTTTTTAACCTTAAATATCGCTTATTTTCATAGAAATCCCTGTTTTTCCCCTTAAATATCGCTTATTTTCATAGAAATCCCTGTTTTCAACCTAAAATATCGCTTATTTCCATAGAAATCCCTGTTTTTAACCTAAAATATCACTTATTTTCCTAGAAATCCCTGTTTTTAACCTCAAATATCGCTTATTTTCATAGAAATCCCTGTTTTTAACCTAAAATATCGCTTATTTTCGTAGAAATCCCTGTTTTTAACCTTAAATATCGCTTATTTTCATAGAAATCCCTGTTTTTAACCTAAAATATCGCTTATTTTCATAGAAATCCCTGTTTTTAACCTAAAATATCGCTTATTTTCCTAGAAATCCCTGTTTTTAACCCCTTAAATATCGCTTATTTTCATAGAAATCCCTGTTTTTAACCTAAAATTTCGCTTATTTCCATAGAAATCCCTGTTTTTAACCTAAAATATCGCTTATTTTCATAGAAATCCCTGTTTTTAACCTCAAATATCGCTTATTTTCATAGAAATCCCTGTTTTTCCCCTTAAATATCGCTTATTTTCATAGAAATCCCTGTTTTTAACCTCAAATATCGCTTATTTTCATAGAAATCCCTGTTTTTAACCTAAAATATCGCTTATTTTCATAGAAATCCCTGTTTTTCCCCTTAAATATCGCTTATTTTCATAGAAATCCCTGTTTTTATCATCTAAATATCGCTTATTTTCATAGAAATCCCTGTTTTTCCCCTTAAATATCCCTTATTTTCATAGAAATCCGTGTTTTTAACCTCAAATATCGCTTATTTTCATAGAAATCCCTGTTTTTAACCTAAAATATCACTTATTTTCATAGAAATCCCTGTTTTTAACCTTAAATATCACTTATTTTCATAGAAATCCCAGTTTTTATCCTCAAATATCGCTTATTTTCATAGAAATCCCTGTTTTTTCCCCTTAAATATCGCTTATTTTCCTAGAAATCCCTGTTTTTAACCTCAAATATCGCTTATTTTCATAGAAATCCCTGTTTTTCCCCTTAAATATCCCTTATTTTCATAGAAATCCGTGTTTTTAACCTCAAATATCGCTTATTTTCATAGAAATCCCTGTTTTTAACCTAAAATATCACTTATTTTCATAGAAATCCCTGTTTTTAACCTAAAATATCGCTTATTTTCCTAGAAATCCCTGTTTTTAACCTCAAATATCGCTTATTTTCCTAGAAATCCCTGTTTTTAACCTCAAATATCGCTTATTTTCATAGAAATCCCAGTTTTTATCATCTAAATATTGCTTATTTTCATAGAAATCCCTGTTTTTCCCATTAAAAATCGCTTATTTCCATAGAAATCCCTGTTTTTAACCTAAAATATGACTTATTTTCATAGAAATCCCAGTTTTTAACCTAAGATATCGCTTATTTTCATAGAAATCCCTGTTTTTCCCCTTAAATATCGCTTATTTTCATAGAAATCCCTGTTTTTCCCCTTAAATATCGCTTATTTTCATAGAAATCCCTGTTTTTAACCTCAAATATCGCTTATATTCCTAGAAATCCCTGTTTTTAACCTCAAATATCGCTTATTTTCATAGAAATCCCTGTTTTTATCCTCAAATATCGCTTATTTTCATAGAAATCCCTGTTTTTATCCTCAAATATCGCTTATTTTCATAGAAATCCCTGTTTTTAACCTAAGATATCGCTTATTTTCATAGAAATCCCTGTTTTTCCCCTTAAATATCGCTTATTTTCCTAGAAATCCCTGTTTTTCCCCATAAATATCGCTTATTTCCATAGAAATCCCAGTTTTTAACCTCAAATATCGCTTATTTTCATAGAAATCCCTGTTTTTAACCTTAAATATCGCTTATTTTCATAGAAATCCCTGTTTTTAACCTAAAATATCGCTTATTTTCGTAGAAGTCCCTGTTTTTAACCTAAAATATCGCTTATTTTCGTAGAAATCCCTGTTTTTAACCAAAAATATCGCTTATTTTCATAGAAATCCCTGTTTTTAACCTCACATATCGCTTATTTTCATAGAAATCCCTGTAGTTATCCTCAAATATCGCTTATTTTCATAGAAATCCCTGTTTTTCCCCTTAAATATCGCTTATTTTCATAGAAATCCCTGTTTTTAACCTAAAATATCGCTTATTTCCATAGAAATCCCTGTTTTTAACCTAAAATATCGCTTATTTTCCTAGAAATCCCTGTTTTTCCACTTAAATATCGCTTACTTTCATAGAAATCCCTGTTTTTCCCCTTAAATATCGCTTATTTTCATAGAAATCCCAGTTTTTAACCTCAAATATCGCTTATTTTCATAGAAATCCCTGTTTTTAACCTCAAATATCGCTTATTTTCATAGAAATCTCTGTTTTTCCACTTAAATATCGCTTATTTTCATAGAAATCCCTGTTTTTAACCTAAAATATCGCTTATTTTCATAGAAATCCCTGTTTTTAACCTCAAATATCGCTTATTTTCATAGAAATCCCTGTTTTTAACCTAAAATATCGCTTATTTTCCTAGAAATCCCTGTTTTTAACCTCAAATATCGCTTATTTTCATAGAAATCCCTGTTTTTAACCTAAAATATCGCTTATTTTCATAGAAATCCCAGTTTTTAACCTAAAATATCGCTTATTTTCATAGAAATCCCTGTTTTTAACCTCAAATATCGCTTATTTTCATAGAAATCCCTGTTTTTCCCCTTAAATATCGCTTATTTTCCTAGAAATCCCTGTTTTTCCCCTTAAATATCGCTTATTTTCATAGAAATCCCTGTTTTTAACCTAAAATATCGCTTATTTTCCTAGAAATCCCTGT
>NW_026294688.1:45000-55000 GCF_026119805.1 Tympanuchus pallidicinctus | reverse complement strand
AAAATATCGCTTATTTTCATAGAAATCCCTGTTTTTCCCCTAAAATATCGCTTATTTTCACAGAAATCCCTGTTTTTCCCCTAAAATATCGCTTATTTTCACAGAAATCCCTGTTTTTCCCCTAAAATATCGCTTATTTTCCTAGAAATCCCTGTTTTTCCCCTAAAATATCGCTTATTTTCACAGAAATCCCTGTTTTTCCCCTGAAATATCGCTTATTTTCACAGAAATCCCTGTTTTTCCCCTAAAATATCGCTTATTTTCACAGAAATCCCTGTTTTTCCCCTAAAATATCGCTTATTTTCACAGAAATCCCTGTTTTTCCCCTAAAATATCGCTTATTTTCACGGAAATCCCTGTTTTTCCCCTAAAATATCGCTTATTTTCACAGAAATCCCTGTTTTTCCCCTAAAATATCGCTTATTTTCACAGAAATCCCTGTTTTTCCCCTAAAATATCGCTTATTTTCCTAGAAATCCCTGTTTTTCCCCTAAAATATCGCTTATTTTCATAGAAATCCCTGTTTTTCCCCTAAAATATCGCTTATTTTCACAGAAATCCCTGTTTTTCCCCTAAAATATCGCTTATTTTCCTAGAAATCCCTGTTTTTCCCCTAAAATATCGCTTATTTTCATAGAAATCCCTGTTTTTCCCCTAAAATATCGCTTATTTTCCTAGAAATCCCTGTTTTTCCCCTAAAATATCGCTTATTTTCACAGAAATCCCTGTTTTTCCCCTGAAATATCGCTTATTTTCACAGAAATCCCTATTTTTCCCCTAAAATATCGCTTATTTTCACGGAAATCCCTGTTTTTCCCCTAAAATATCGCTTATTTTCCTAGAAATCCCTGTTTTTCCCCTAAAATATCGCTTATTTTCCAAGAAATCCCTGTTTTTCCCCTGAAATATCGCTTATTTTCCAAGAAATCCCTGTTTTTCCCCTAAAATATCGCTTGTTTTCCTAGAAATCCCTGTTTTTCCCCTAAAATATCGCTTATTTTCACAGAAATCCCTGTTTTTCCCCTAAAATATCGCTTATTTTCCTAGAAATCCCTGTTTTTCCCCTAAAATATCGCTTATTTTCACAGAAATCCCTGTTTTTCCCCTGAAATATCGCTTATTTTCACAGAAATCCCTGTTTTTCCCCTAAAATATCGCTTATTTTCACAGAAATCCCTGTTTTTCCCCTAAAATATCGCTTATTTTCCTAGAAATCCCTGTTTTTCCCCTAAAATATCGCTTATTTTCACAGAAATCCCTGTTTTTCCCCTAAAATATCGCTTATTTTCACAGAAATCCCTGTTTTTCCCCTAAAATATCGCTTATTTTCACGGAAATCCCTGTTTTTCCCCTAAAATATCGCTTATTTTCACAGAAATCCCTGTTTTTCCCCTAAAATATCGCTTATTTTCCTAGAAATCCCTGTTTTTCCCCTAAAATATCGCTTATTTTCACAGAAATCCCTGTTTTTCCCCTAAAATATCGCTTATTTTCACAGAAATCCCTGTTTTTCCCCTAAAATATCGCTTATTTTCCAAGAAATCCCTGTTTTTCCCCTAAAATATCGCTTATTTTCACAGAAATCCCTCATTTTCCCCTAAAATGCCGCTTATTTTCCTAGAAATCCCTGTTTTTCCCCTAAAATATCGCTTATTTTCACAGAAATCCCTGTTTTTCCCCTAAAATATCGCTTATTTTCACAGAAATCCCTGTTTTTCCCCTAAAATATCGCTTATTTTCACAGAAATCCCTGTTTTTCCCCTAAAATATCGCTTATTTTCCTAGAAATCCCTGTTTTTCCCCTAAAATATCGCTTATTTTCACAGAAATCCCTGTTTTTCCCCTAAAATATCGCTTATTTTCACAGAAATCCCTGTTTTTCCCCTAAAATATCGCTTATTTTCCAAGAAATCCCTGTTTTTCCCCTAAAATATCGCTTATTTTCCAAGAAATCCCTGTTTTTCCCCTAAAATATCGCTTATTTTCCTAGAAATCCCTGTTTTTCCCCTAAAATATCGCTTATTTTCCTAGAAATCCCTGTTTTTCCCCTAAAATATCGCTTATTTTCCAAGAAATCCCTGTTTTTCCCCTAAAATATCGCTTATTTTCACAGAAATCCCTGTTTTTCCCCTAAAATATCGCTTATTTTCCTAGAAATCCCTGTTTTTCCCCTAAAATATCGCTTATTTTCCTAGAAATCCCTGTTTTTCCCCTAAAATATCGCTTATTTTCACAGAAATCCCTGTTTTTCCCCTAAAATATCGCTTATTTTCACAGAAATCCCTGTTTTTCCCCTAAAATATCGCTTATTTTCACAGAAATCCCTGTTTTTCCCCTAAAATATCGCTTATTTTCACAGAAATCCCTGTTTTTCCCCTAAAATATCGCTTATTTTCACAGAAATCCCTGTTTTTCCCCTAAAATATCGCTTATTTTCACAGAAATCCCTGTTTTTCCCCTAAAATATCGCTTATTTTCACAGAAATCCCTGTTTTTCCCCTAAAATATCGCTTATTTTCACAGAAATCCCTGTTTTTCCCCTAAAATATCGCTTATTTTCATAGAAATCCCTGTTTTTCCCCTAAAATATCGCTTATTTTCACAGAAATCCCTGTTTTTCCCCTAAAATATCGCTTATTTTCACAGAAATCCCTGTTTTTCCCCTAAAATATCGCTTATTTTCACAGAAATCCCTGTTTTTCCCCTAAAATATCGCTTATTTTCACAGAAATCCCTGTTTTTCCCCTAAAATATCGCTTATTTTCCTAGAAATCCCTGTTTTTCCCCTAAAATATCGCTTATTTTCACAGAAATCCCTGTTTTTCCCCTAAAATATCGCTTATTTTCAGTGAAATCCCTGTTTTTCCCCTAAAATATCGCTTATTTTCACAGAAATCCCTGTTTTTCCCCTAAAATATCGCTTATTTTCACAGAAATCCCTGTTTTTCCCCTGAAATATCGCTTATTTTCCTAGAAATCCCTGTTTTTCCCCTAAAATATCGCTTATTTTCACAGAAATCCCTGTTTTTCCCCTAAAATATCGCTTATTTTCACGGAAATCCCTGTTTTTCCCCTAAAATATCGCTTATTTTCACAGAAATCCCTGTTTTTCCCCTAAAATATCGCTTATTTTCCAAGAAATCCCTGTTTTTCCCCTAAAATATCGCTTATTTTCACAGAAATCCCTGTTTTTCCCCTAAAATATCGCTTATTTTCACAGAAATCCCTGTTTTTCCCCTAAAATATCGCTTATTTTCACAGAAATCCCTGTTTTTCCCCTAAAATATCGCTTATTTTCACAGAAATCCCTGTTTTTCCCCTAAAATATCGCTTATTTTCCTAGAAATCCCTGTTTTTCCCCTAAAATATCGCTTATTTTCACAGAAATCCCTGTTTTTCCCCTAAAATATCGCTTATTTTCATAGAAATCCCTGTTTTTCCCCTAAAATATCGCTTATTTTCACAGAAATCCCTGTTTTTCCCCTAAAATATCGCTTATTTTCCTAGAAATCCCTGTTTTTCCCCTAAAATATCGCTTATTTTCACAGAAATCCCTGTTTTTCCCCTAAAATATCGCTTATTTTCACAGAAATCCCTGTTTTTCCCCTAAAATATCGCTTATTTTCCTAGAAATCCCTGTTTTTCCCCTAAAATATCGCTTATTTTCACAGAAATCCCTGTTTTTCCCCTAAAATATCGCTTATTTTCACAGAAATCCCTGTTTTTCCCCTAAAATATCGCTTATTTTCCTAGAAATCCCTGTTTTTCCCCTAAAATATCGCTTATTTTCACAGAAATCCCTGTTTTTCCCCTAAAATATCGCTTATTTTCACGGAAATCCCTGTTTTTCCCCTAAAATATCGCTTATTTTCACAGAAATCCCTGTTTTTCCCCTAAAATATCGCTTATTTTCACAGAAATCCCTGTTTTTCCCCTAAAATATCGCTTATTTTCCTAGAAATCCCTGTTTTTCCCCTAAAATATCGCTTATTTTCACAGAAATCCCTGTTTTTCCCCTAAAATATCGCTTATTTTCACAGAAATCCCTGTTTTTCCCCTAAAATATCGCTTATTTTCCTAGAAATCCCTGTTTTTCCCCTAAAATATCGCTTATTTTCATAGAAATCCCTGTTTTTCCCCTAAAATATCGCTTATTTTCCTAGAAATCCCTGTTTTTCCCCTAAAATATCGCTTATTTTCACAGAAATCCCTGTTTTTCCCCTAAAATATCGCTTATTTTCACAGAAATCCCTGTTTTTCCCCTAAAATATCGCTTATTTTCACGGAAATCCCTGTTTTTCCCCTAAAATATCGCTTATTTTCCTAGAAATCCCTGTTTTTCCCCTAAAATATCGCTTATTTTCCAAGAAATCCCTGTTTTTCCCCTGAAATATCGCTTATTTTCACAGAAATCCCTGTTTTTCCCCTAAAATATCGCTTATTTTCCTAGAAATCCCTGTTTTTCCCCTAAAATATCGCTTATTTTCACAGAAATCCCTGTTTTTCCCCTAAAATATCGATTATGTTCCTAGAAATCCCTGTTTTTCCCCTAAAATATCGCTTATTTTCACAGAAATCCCTGTTTTTCCCCTGAAATATCGCTTATTTTCACAGAAATCCCTGTTTTTCCCCTAAAATATCGCTTATTTTCACAGAAATCCCTGTTTTTCCCCTAAAATATCGCTTATTTTCCTAGAAATCCCTGTTTTTCCCCTAAAATATCGCTTATTTTCCTAGAAATCCCTGTTTTTCCCCTAAAATATCGCTTATTTTCACAGAAATCCCTGTTTTTCCCCTAAAATATCGCTTATTTTCACAGAAATCCCTGTTTTTCCCCTAAAATATCGCTTATTTTCACAGAAATCCCTGTTTTTCCCCTAAAATATCGCTTATTTTCCTAGAAATCCCTGTTTTTCCCCTAAAATATCGCTTATTTTCACAGAAATCCCTGTTTTTCCCCTAAAATATCGCTTATTTTCACAGAAATCCCTGTTTTTCCCCTAAAATATCGCTTATTTTCCAAGAAATCCCTGTTTTTCCCCTAAAATATCGCTTATTTTCACAGAAATCCCTGTTTTTCCCCTAAAATATCGCTTATTTTCCTAGAAATCCCTGTTTTTCCCCTAAAATATCGCTTATTTTCACAGAAATCCCTGTTTTTCCCCTAAAATATCGCTTATTTTCCTAGAAATCCCTGTTTTTCCCCTAAAATATCGCTTATTTTCACAGAAATCCCTGTTTTTCCCCTAAAATATCGCTTATTTTCCTAGAAATCCCTGTTTTTCCCCTAAAATATCGCTTATTTTCACAGAAATCCCTGTTTTTCCCCTAAAATATCGCTTATTTTCACGGAAATCCCTGTTTTTCCCCTAAAATATCGCTTATTTTCACAGAAATCCCTGTTTTTCCCCTAAAATATCGCTTATTTTCCTAGAAATCCCTGTTTTTCCCCTAAAATATCGCTTATTTTCACAGAAATCCCTGTTTTTCCCCTAAAATATCGCTTATTTTCACAGAAATCCCTGTTTTTCCCCTAAAATATCGCTTATTTTCACAGAAATCCCTGTTTTTCCCCTAAAATATCGCTTATTTTCCAAGAAATCCCTGTTTTTCCCCTAAAATATCGCTTATTTTCACAGAAATCCCTGTTTTTCCCCTAAAATATCGCTTATTTTCCTAGAAATCCCTGTTTTTCCCCTAAAATATCGCTTATTTTCCTAGAAATCCCTGTTTTTCCCCTAAAATATCGCTTATTTTCCAAGAAATCCTTGTTTTTCCCCTAAAATATCGCTTATTTTCACAGAAATCCCTGTTTTTCCCCTAAAATATCGCTTATTTTCCTAGAAATCCCTGTTTTTCCCCTAAAATATCGCTTATTTTCCTAGAAATCCCTGTTTTTCCCCTAAAATATCGCTTATTTTCACAGAAATCCCTGTTTTTCCCCTAAAATATCGCTTATTTTCACAGAAATCCCTGTTTTTCCCCTAAAATATCGCTTATTTTCACAGAAATCCCTGTTTTTCCCCTAAAATATCGCTTATTTTCACAGAAATCCCTGTTTTTCCCCTAAAATATCGCTTATTTTCCTAGAAATCCCTGTTTTTCCCCTAAAATATCGCTTATTTTCCTAGAAATCCCTGTTTTTCCCCTAAAATATCGCTTATTTTCACAGAAATCCCTGTTTTTCCCCTAAAATATCGCTTATTTTCCTAGAAATCCCTGTTTTTCCCCTAAAATATCGCTTATTTTCACAGAAATCCCTGTTTTTCCCCTAAAATATCGCTTATTTTCACAGAAATCCCTGTTTTTCCCCTAAAATATCGCTTATTTTCACAGAAATTCCCTGTTTTTCCCCTAAAATATCGCTTATTTTCCTAGAAATCCCTGTTTTTCCCCTAAAATATCGCTTATTTTCACAGAAATCCCTGTTTTTCCCCTAAAATATCGCTTATTTTCACAGAAATCCCTGTTTTTCCCCTAAAATATCGCTTATTTTCACAGAAATCCCTGTTTTTCCCCTAAAATATCGCTTATTTTCCTAGAAATCCCTGTTTTTCCCCTAAAATATCGCTTATTTTCACAGAAATCCCTGTTTTTCCCCTAAAATATCGCTTATTTTCACAGAAATCCCTGTTTTTCCCCTAAAATATCGCTTATTTTCACAGAAATCCCTGTTTTTCCCCTAAAATATCGCTTATTTTCACGGAAATCCCTGTTTTTCCCCTAAAATATCGCTTATTTTCCTAGAAATCCCTGTTTTTCCCCTAAAATATCGCTTATTTTCCAAGAAATCCCTGTTTTTCCCCTGAAATATCGCTTATTTTCCAAGAAATCCTTGTTTTTCCCCTAAAATATCGCTTGTTTTCCTAGAAATCCCTGTTTTTCCCCTAAAATATCGCTTATTTTCATAGAAATCCATGTTTTTCCCCTAAAATATCGCTTATTTTCCTAGAAATCCCTGTTTTTCCCCTAAAATATCGCTTATTTTCACAGAAATCCCTGTTTTTCCCCTAAAATATCGCTTATTTTCACAGAAATCCCTGTTTTTCCCCTAAAATATCGCTTATTTTCACAGAAATCCCTGTTTTTCCCCTAAAATATCGCTTATTTTCCTAGAAATCCCTGTTTTTCCCCTAAAATATCGCTTATTTTCACAGAAATCCCTGTTTTTCCCCTAAAATATCGCTTATTTTCACAGAAATCCCTGTTTTTCCCCTAAAATATCGCTTATTTTCACGGAAATCCCTGTTTTTCCCCTAAAATATCGCTTATTTTCACAGAAATCCCTGTTTTTCCCCTAAAATATCGCTTATTTTCACAGAAATCCCTGTTTTTCCCCTAAAATATCGCTTATTTTCACAGAAATCCCTGTTTTTCCCCTAAAATATCGCTTATTTTCCTAGAAATCCCTGTTTTTCCCCTAAAATATCGCTTATTTTCACAGAAATCCCTGTTTTTCCCCTTAAATATCGCTTGTTTTCACAGAAATCCCTGTTTTTCCCCTAAAATATCGCTTATTTTCCCAGAAATCCCTGTTTTTCCCCTAAAATATCGCTTATTTTCCTAGAAATCCCTGTTTTTCCCCTAAAATATCGCTTATTTTCCTAGAAATCCCTGTTTTTCCCCTAAAATATCGCTTATTTTCCTAGAAATCCCTGTTTTTCCCCTAAAATATCGCTTATTTTCCTAGAAATCCCTGTTTTTCCCCTTAAATATCGCTTATTTTACAAGAAATCCCTGTTTTTCCCCTAAAATATCGCTTATTTTCACAGAAATCCCTGTTTTTCCCCTAAAATATCGCTTATTTTCCTAGAAATCCCTGTTTTTCCCCTAAAATATCGCTTATTTTCACAGAAATCCCTGTTTTTCCCCTAAAATATCGCTTATTTTCCTAGAAATCCCTGTTTTTCCCCTAAAATATCGCTTATTTTCACAGAAATCCCTGTTTTTCCCCTAAAATATCGCTTATTTTCACAGAAATCCCTGTTTTTCCCCTAAAATATCGCTTATTTTCACAGAAATCCCTGTTTTTCCCCTAAAATATCGCTTATTTTCCTAGAAATCCCTGTTTTTCCCCTAAAATATCGCTTATTTTCCTAGAAATCCCTGTTTTTCCCCTAAAATATCGCTTATTTTCCAAGAAATCCCTGTTTTTCCCCTAAAATATCGCTTATTTTCACAGAAATCCCTGTTTTTCCCCTAAAATATCGCTTATTTTCATAGAAATCCCTGTTTTTCCCCTAAAATATCGCTTATTTTCCTAGAAATCCCTGTTTTTCCCCTAAAATATCGCTTATTTTCCAAGAAATCCCTGTTTTTCCCCTAAAATATCGCTTATTTTCATAGAAATCCCTGTTTTTCCCCTAAAATATCGCTTATTTTCACAGAAATCCCTGTTTTTCCCCTAAAATATCGCTTATTTTCACAGAAATCCCTGTTTTTCCCCTAAAATATCGCTTATTTTCCTAGAAATCCCTGTTTTTCCCCTAAAATATCGCTTATTTTCCTAGAAATCCCTGTTTTTCCCCTAAAATATCGCTTATTTTCACAGAAATCCCTGTTTTTACCCTGTAATCACGCTAAAATACCCTACCCTAACCCTAACCCTAACCCTAACCGTAACCCTAACCCTAACCCTAACCCTAACCCTAACCCTAACCCTAACCCTTACCCTAACCCTAACCCTAACCCTAACCCTAACCCTAACCCTAACCCTAACCCTAACCCTACCCTAACCCTAACCCTAACCCTAACCCTAACCCTAACCCTAACCCTAACCCTAACCCTAACCCTAACCCTAACCCTAACCCTAACCCTAACCCTAACCCTAACCCTAACCCTAACCCTAACCCTAACCCTAACCCTAACCCTAACCCTACCCTAACCCTAACCCTACCCTAACCCTAACCCTAACCCTAACCCTAACCCTAACCCTAACCCTAACCCTAACCCTAACCCTACCCTAAACCTAATACTGACCCTAACCCTAACCCTAACCCTATCCTAACCCTAACCCTAACCCTAACCCTAACCCTAACCCTAACCCTAACCCTAACCCTAACCCTAACCCTAACCCTAACCCTAACCCTAACCCTACCCTAACCCTAACCCTAACCCTAACCCTAACCCTAACCCTACCCTAAACCTAATACTGACCCTAACCCTAACCCTAACCCTAACCCTAACCCTAACCCTAACCCTAACCCTAACCCTAACCCTAACCCTAACCTTCCATAACCCTAACCCTAACCCTAACCCTAACCCTAACCCTAACCCTAAACCTAAACCTAATCCTAACCCTAACCCTAACCCTAACCCTAACCCTATCCTAACCCTAACCCTAACCCTAACCCTAACCCTAAACCTTCCCTAAGCCTAACCCTAACCCTAACCCTAACCCTAACCCTAACCCTAACCCTAACCCTAACCCTAACCCTAACCCTAACCCTAACCCTAACCCTAACCCTAACCCTAACCCTAACCCTAACCCTAACCCTAACCCTAACCCTAACCCTAACCCTAACCCTAACCCTAACCCTAACCCTAACCCTAACCCTAACCCTAACCCTAACCCTAACCCTAACCCTAACCCTAACCCTAACCCTAACCCTAACCCTATCCTAACCCTAACCCTAACCCTAACCCTAACCGTAACCCTATCCCTACCCTAACCCTAACCCTAACCCTAACCCTATACTAACCCTAACCCTAACCCTAACCCTAAACCAAACCCTAACCCTAACCCTAACCCTAACCCTAACCCTACCCTAAGCCTAACCCTAACCCTAACCCTAACCCTAACCCTAACCCTAACCCTAACCCTAACCCTAACACTAACCCTACCCTAACCCTAACCCTAACCCTAACCCTAACCCTAACCCTAACCCTAACCCTAACCCTAACCCTAACCCTAACCCTAACCCTAACCCTAACCCTACCCTAAACCTAATACTGACCCTAACCCTAACCCTAACCCTATCCTAACCCTAACCCTAACCCT
>NW_026294688.1:12500-37500 GCF_026119805.1 Tympanuchus pallidicinctus | reverse complement strand
CGCTTATTTTCACAGAAATCCCTGTTTTTCCCCTAAAATATCGCTTATTTTCATAGAAATCCCTGTTTTTCCCCTAAAATATCGCTTATTTTCACAGAAATCCCTGTTTTTCCCCTAAAATATCGCTTATTTTCACAGAAATCCCTGTTTTTCCCCTAAAATATCGCTTATTTTCACAGAAATCCCTGTTTTTCCCCTAAAATATCGCTTATTTTCACAGAAATCCCTGTTTTTCCCCTAAAATATCGCTTATTTTCACAGAAATCCCTGTTTTTCCCCTAAAATATCGCTTATTTTCCTAGAAATCCCTGTTTTTCCCCTAAAATATCGCTTATTTTCACAGAAATCCCTGTTTTTCCCCTAAAATATCGCTTATTTTCACAGAAATCCCTGTTTTTCCCCTAAAATATCGCTTATTTTCACAGAAATCCCTGTTTTTCCCCTAAAATATCGCTTATTTTCACAGAAATCCCTGTTTTTCCCCTAAAATATCGCTTATTTTCACAGAAATCCCTGTTTTTCCCCTAAAATATCGCTTATTTTCACAGAAATCCCTGTTTTTCCCCTAAAATATCGCTTATTTTCATAGAAATCCCTGTTTTTCCCCTAAAATATCGCTTATTTTCATAGAAATCCCTGTTTTTCCCCTAAAATATCGCTTATTTTCACAGAAATCCCTGTTTTTCCCCTAAAATATCGCTTATTTTCACAGAAATCCCTGTTTTTCCCCTAAAATATCGCTTATTTTCATAGAAATCCCTGTTTTTCCCCTAAAATATCGCTTATTTTCATAGAAATCCCTGTTTTTCCCCTAAAATATCGCTTATTTTCCAAGAAATCCCTGTTTTTCCCCTAAAATATCGCTTATTTTCACAGAAATCCCTGTTTTTCCCCTAAAATATCGCTTATTTTCCTAGAAATCCCTGTTTTTCCCCTAAAATATCGCTTATTTTCACTAGAAATCCCTGTTTTTCCCCTAAAATATCGCTTATTTTCACAGAAATCCCTGTTTTTCCCCTAAAATATCGCTTATTTTCACAGAAATCCCTGTTTTTCCCCTAAAATATCGCTTATTTTCACAGAAATCCCTGTTTTTCCCCTAAAATATCGCTTATTTTCACAGAAATCCCTGTTTTTCCCCTAAAATATCGCTTATTTTCACAGAAATCCCTGTTTTTCCCCTAAAATATCGCTTATTTTCCTAGAAATCCCTGTTTTTCCCCTAAAATATCGCTTATTTTCACAGAAATCCCTGTTTTTCCCCTAAAATATCGCTTATTTTCACAGAAATCCCTGTTTTTCCCCTAAAATATCGCTTATTTTCATAGAAATCCCTGTTTTTCCCCTAAAATATCGCTTATTTTCACAGAAATCCCTGTTTTTCCCCTAAAATATCGCTTATTTTCATAGAAATCCCTGTTTTTCCCCTAAAATATCGCTTATTTTCATAGAAATCCCTGTTTTTCCCCTAAAATATCGCTTATTTTCACAGAAATCCCTGTTTTTCCCCTAAAATATCGCTTATTTTCACAGAAATCCCTGTTTTTCCCCTAAAATATCGCTTATTTTCCTAGAAATCCCTGTTTTTCCCCTAAAATATCGCTTATTTTCCTAGAAATCCCTGTTTTTCCCCTAAAATATCGCTTATTTTCACAGAAATCCCTGTTTTTCCCCTAAAATATCGCTTATTTTCACAGAAATCCCTGTTTTTCCCCTAAAATATCGCTTATTTTCACAGAAATCCCTGTTTTTCCCCTAAAATATCGCTTATTTTCACAGAAATCCCTGTTTTTCCCCTAAAATATCGCTTATTTTCCTAGAAATCCCTGTTTTTCCCCTAAAATATCGCTTATTTTCACAGAAATCCCTGTTTTTCCCCTAAAATATCGCTTATTTTCCTAGAAATCCCTGTTTTTCCCCTAAAATATCGCTTATTTTCCTAGAAATCCCTGTTTTTCCCCTAAAATATCGCTTATTTTCACAGAAATCCCTGTTTTTCCCCTAAAATATCGCTTATTTTCACAGAAATCCCTGTTTTTCCCCTAAAATATCGCTTATTTTCCTAGAAATCCCTGTTTTTCCCCTAAAATATCGCTTATTTTCACAGAAATCCCTGTTTTTCCCCTAAAATATCGCTTATTTTCACAGAAATCCCTGTTTTTCCCCTAAAATATCGCTTATTTTCACAGAAATCCCTGTTTTTCCCCTAAAATATCGCTTATTTTCACAGAAATCCCTGTTTTTCCCCTAAAATATCGCTTATTTTCACAGAAATCCCTGTTTTTCCCCTAAAATATCGCTTATTTTCACAGAAATCCCTGTTTTTCCCCTAAAATATCGCTTATTTTCACAGAAATCCCTGTTTTTCCCCTAAAATATCGCTTATTTTCACAGAAATCCCTGTTTTTCCCCTAAAATATCGCTTATTTTCACAGAAATCCCTGTTTTTCCCCTAAAATATCGCTTATTTTCACAGAAATCCCTGTTTTTCCCCTAAAATATCGCTTATTTTCCTAGAAATCCCTGTTTTTCCCCTAAAATATCGCTTATTTTCCTAGAAATCCCTGTTTTTCCCCTAAAATATCGCTTATTTTCCTAGAAATCCCTGTTTTTCCCCTAAAATATCGCTTATTTTCACAGAAATCCCTGTTTTTCCCCTAAAATATCGCTTATTTTCACAGAAATCCCTGTTTTTCCCCTAAAATATCGCTTATTTTCCTAGAAATCCCTGTTTTTCCCCTAAAATATCGCTTATTTTCACAGAAATCCCTGTTTTTCCCCTAAAATATCGCTTATTTTCAAGAAATCCCTGTTTTTCCCCTAAAATATCGCTTATTTTCACAGAAATCCCTGTTTTTCCCCTAAAATATCGCTTATTTTCACAGAAATCCCTGTTTTTCCCCTAAAATATCGCTTATTTTCACAGAAATCCCTGTTTTTCCCCTAAAATATCGCTTATTTTCACAGAAATCCCTGTTTTTCCCCTAAAATATCGCTTATTTTCACAGAAATCCCTGTTTTTCCCCTAAAATATCGCTTATTTTCCCAGAAATCCCTGTTTTTCCCCTAAAATATCGCTTATTTTCACAGAAATCCCTGTTTTTCCCCTAAAATATCGCTTATTTTCCTAGAAATCCCTGTTTTTCCCCTAAAATATCGCTTATTTTCACAGAAATCCCTGTTTTTCCCCTAAAATATCGCTTATTTTCACAGAAATCCCTGTTTTTCCCCTAAAATATCGCTTATTTTCACAGAAATCCCTGTTTTTCCCCTAAAATATCGCTTATTTTCACAGAAATCCCTGTTTTTCCCCTAAAATATCGCTTATTTTCACAGAAATCCCTGTTTTTCCCCTAAAATATCGCTTATTTTCACAGAAATCCCTGTTTTTCCCCTAAAATATCGCTTATTTTCACAGAAATCCCTGTTTTTCCCCTGAAATATCGCTTATTTTCACAGAAATCCCTGTTTTTCCCCTAAAATATCGCTTATTTTCACAGAAATCCCTGTTTTTCCCCTAAAATATCGCTTATTTTCACAGAAATCCCTGTTTTTCCCCTAAAATATCGCTTATTTTCACAGAAATCCCTGTTTTTCCCCTAAAATATCGCTTATTTTCCTAGAAATCCCTGTTTTTCCCCTAAAATATCGCTTATTTTCACAGAAATCCCTGTTTTTCCCCTAAAATATCGCTTATTTTCACAGAAATCCCTGTTTTTCCCCTAAAATATCGCTTATTTTCACAGAAATCCCTGTTTTTCCCCTAAAATATCGCTTATTTTCACAGAAATCCCTGTTTTTCCCCTAAAATATCGCTTATTTTCACAGAAATCCCTGTTTTTCCCCTAAAATATCGCTTATTTTCCTAGAAATCCCTGTTTTTCCCCTAAAATATCGCTTATTTTCACAGAAATCCCTGTTTTTCCCCTAAAATATCGCTTATTTTCACAGAAATCCCTGTTTTTCCCCTAAAATATCGCTTATTTTCACAGAAATCCCTGTTTTTCCCCTAAAATATCGCTTATTTTCACAGAAATCCCTGTTTTTCCCCTAAAATATCGCTTATTTTCACAGAAATCCCTGTTTTTCCCCTAAAATATCGCTTATTTTCACAGAAATCCCTGTTTTTCCCCTAAAATATCGCTTATTTTCCTAGAAATCCCTGTTTTTCCCCTAAAATATCGCTTATTTTCATAGAAATCCCTGTTTTTCCCCTAAAATATCGCTTATTTTCCAAGAAATCCCTGTTTTTCCCCTAAAATATCGCTTATTTTCACAGAAATCCCTGTTTTTCCCCTAAAATATCGCTTATTTTCCTAGAAATCCCTGTTTTTCCCCTAAAATATCGCTTATTTTCAGAGAAATCCCTGTTTTTCCCCTAAAATATCGCTTATTTTCACAGAAATCCCTGTTTTTCCCCTAAAATATCGCTTATTTTCACAGAAATCCCTGTTTTTCCCCTAAAATATCGCTTATTTTCACAGAAATCCCTGTTTTTCCCCTAAAATATCGCTTATTTTCACAGAAATCCCTGTTTTTCCCCTAAAATATCGCTTATTTTCACAGAAATCCCTGTTTTTCCCCTAAAATATCGCTTATTTTCACAGAAATCCCTGTTTTTCCCCTAAAATATCGCTTATTTTCACAGAAATCCCTGTTTTTCCCCTAAAATATCGCTTATTTTCACAGAAATCCCTGTTTTTCCCCTAAAATATCGCTTATTTTCACAGAAATCCCTGTTTTTCCCCTAAAATATCGCTTATTTTCACAGAAATCCCTGTTTTTCCCCTAAAATATCGCTTATTTTCACAGAAATCCCTGTTTTTCCCCTAAAATATCGCTTATTTTCACAGAAATCCCTGTTTTTCCCCTAAAATATCGCTTATTTTCACAGAAATCCCTGTTTTTCCCCTAAAATATCGCTTATTTTCACAGAAATCCCTGTTTTTCCCCTAAAATATCGCTTATTTTCACAGAAATCCCTGTTTTTCCCCTAAAATATCGCTTATTTTCACAGAAATCCCTGTTTTTCCCCTAAAATATCGCTTATTTTCACAGAAATCCCTGTTTTTCCCCTAAAATATCGCTTATTTTCCTAGAAATCCCTGTTTTTCCCCTAAAATATCGCTTATTTTCATAGAAATCCCTGTTTTTCCCTCAAAATATCGCTTATTTTCACAGAAATCCCTGTTTTTCCCCTAAAATATCGCTTATTTTCCTAGAAATCCCTGTTTTTCCCCTAAAATATCGCTTATTTTCACAGAAATCCCTGTTTTTCCCCTAAAATATCGCTTATTTTCACAGAAATCCTTGTTTTTCCCCTAAAATATCGCTTATTTTCACAGAAATCCCTGTTTTTCCCCTAAAATATCGCTTATTTTCATAGAAATCCCTGTTTTTCCCCTAAAATATCGCTTATTTTCATAGAAATCCCTGTTTTTCCCCTAAAATATCGCTTATTTTCACAGAAATCCCTGTTTTTCCCCTAAAATATCGCTTATTTTCACAGAAATCCCTGTTTTTCCCCTAAAATATCGCTTATTTTCCTAGAAATCCCTGTTTTTCCCCTAAAATATCGCTTATTTTCACAGAAATCCCTGTTTTTCCCCTAAAATATCGCTTATTTTCCTAGAAATCCCTGTTTTTCCCCTAAAATATCGCTTATTTTCACAGAAATCCCTGTTTTTCCCCTAAAATATCGCTTATTTTCCTAGAAATCCCTGTTTTTCCCCTAAAATATCGCTTATTTTCACAGAAATCCCTGTTTTTCCCCTAAAATATCGCTTATTTTCACAGAAATCCCTGTTTTTCCCCTAAAATATCGCTTATTTTCCTAGAAATCCCTGTTTTTCCCCTAAAATATCGCTTATTTTCCTAGAAATCCCTGTTTTTCCCCTAAAATATCGCTTATTTTCACAGAAATCCCTGTTTTTCCCCTAAAATATCGCTTATTTTCACAGAAATCCCTGTTTTTCCCCTAAAATATCGCTTATTTTCACAGAAATCCCTGTTTTTCCCCTAAAATATCGCTTATTTTCCTAGAAATCCCTGTTTTTCCCCTAAAATATCGCTTATTTTCACAGAAATCCCTGTTTTTCCCCTAAAATATCGCTTATTTTCACAGAAATCCCTGTTTTTCCCCTAAAATATCGCTTATTTTCACAGAAATCCCTGTTTTTCCCCTAAAATATCGCTTATTTTCCTAGAAATCCCTGTTTTTCCCCTAAAATATCGCTTATTTTCACAGAAATCCCTGTTTTTCCCCTAAAATATCGCTTATTTTCACAGAAATCCCTGTTTTTCCCCTAAAATATCGCTTATTTTCACAGAAATCCCTGTTTTTCCCCTAAAATATCGCTTATTTTCAAGAAATCCCTGTTTTTCCCCTAAAATATCGCTTATTTTCACAGAAATCCCTGTTTTTCCCCTAAAATATCGCTTATTTTCACAGAAATCCCTGTTTTTCCCCTAAAATATCGCTTATTTTCACAGAAATCCCTGTTTTTCCCCTAAAATATCGCTTATTTTCACAGAAATCCCTGTTTTTCCCCTAAAATATCGCTTATTTTCCTAGAAATCCCTGTTTTTCCCCTAAAATATCGCTTATTTTCCTAGAAATCCCTGTTTTTCCCCTAAAATATCGCTTATTTTCACAGAAATCCCTGTTTTTCCCCTAAAATATCGCTTATTTTCACAGAAATCCCTGTTTTTCCCCTAAAATATCGCTTATTTTCACAGAAATCCCTGTTTTTCCCCTAAAATATCGCTTATTTTCATAGAAATCCCTGTTTTTCCCCTAAAATATCGCTTATTTTCACAGAAATCCCTGTTTTTCCCCTAAAATATCGCTTATTTTCCTAGAAATCCCTGTTTTTCCCCTAAAATATCGCTTATTTTCATAGAAATCCCTGTTTTTCCCCTAAAATATCGCTTATTTTCACAGAAATCCCTGTTTTTCCCCTAAAATATCGCTTATTTTCACAGAAATCCCTGTTTTTCCCCTAAAATATCGCTTATTTTCACAGAAATCCCTGTTTTTCCCCTAAAATATCGCTTATTTTCCTAGAAATCCCTGTTTTTCCCCTAAAATATCGCTTATTTTCACAGAAATCCCTGTTTTTCCCCTAAAATATCGCTTATTTTCACAGAAATCCTTGTTTTTCCCCTAAAATATCGCTTATTTTCATAGAAATCCCTGTTTTTCCCCTAAAATATCGCTTATTTTCATAGAAATCCCTGTTTTTCCCCTAAAATATCGCTTATTTTCACAGAAATCCCTGTTTTTCCCCTAAAATATCGCTTATTTTCATAGAAATCCCTGTTTTTCCCCTAAAATATCGCTTATTTTCACGGAAATCCCTGTTTTTCCCCTAAAATATCGCTTATTTTCCTAGAAATCCCTGTTTTTCCCCTAAAATATCGCTTATTTTCCTAGAAATCCCTGTTTTTCCCCTAAAATATCGCTTATTTTCCTAGAAATCCCTGTTTTTCCCCTAAAATATCGCTTATTTTCCTAGAAATCCCTGTTTTTCCCCTAAAATATCGCTTATTTTCACAGAAATCCCTGTTTTTCCCCTAAAATATCGCTTATTTTCACAGAAATCCCTGTTTTTCCCCTAAAATATCGCTTATTTTCCTAGAAATCCCTGTTTTTCCCCTAAAATATCGCTTATTTTCACAGAAATCCCTGTTTTTCCCCTAAAATATCGCTTATTTTCCTAGAAATCCCTGTTTTTCCCCTAAAATATCGCTTATTTTCCTAGAAATCCCTGTTTTTCCCCTAAAATATCGCTTATTTTCACAGAAATCCCTGTTTTTCCCCTAAAATATCGCTTATTTTCCTAGAAATCCCTGTTTTTCCCCTAAAATATCGCTTATTTTCACAGAAATCCCTGTTTTTCCCCTAAAATATCGCTTATTTTCCTAGAAATCCCTGTTTTTCCCCTAAAATATCGCTTATTTTCACAGAAATCCCTGTTTTTCCCCTAAAATATCGCTTATTTTCACAGAAATCCCTGTTTTTCCCCTAAAATATCGCTTATTTTCCAAGAAATCCCTGTTTTTCCCCTAAAATATCGCTTATTTTCACAGAAATCCCTGTTTTTCCCCTAAAATATCGCTTATTTTCACAGAAATCCCTGTTTTTCCCCTAAAATATCGCTTATTTTCCAGAAATCCCTGTTTTTCCCCTAAAATATCGCTTATTTTCACAGAAATCCCTGTTTTTCCCCTAAAATATCGCTTATTTTCACAGAAATCCCTGTTTTTCCCCTAAAATATCGCTTATTTTCACAGAAATCCCTGTTTTTCCCCTAAAATATCGCTTATTTTCACAGAAATCCCTGTTTTTCCCCTAAAATATCGCTTATTTTCCTAGAAATCCCTGTTTTTCCCCTAAAATATCGCTTATTTTCACAGAAATCCCTGTTTTTCCCCTAAAATATCGCTTATTTTCCTAGAAATCCCTGTTTTTCCCCTAAAATATCGCTTATTTTCACAGAAATCCCTGTTTTTCCCCTAAAATATCGCTTATTTTCCTAGAAATCCCTGTTTTTCCCCTAAAATATCGCTTATTTTCCTAGAAATCCCTGTTTTTCCCCTAAAATATCGCTTATTTTCACAGAAATCCCTGTTTTTCCCCTAAAATATCGCTTATTTTCACAGAAATCCCTGTTTTTCCCCTAAAATATCGCTTATTTTCACAGAAATCCCTGTTTTTCCCCTAAAATATCGCTTATTTTCACAGAAATCCCTGTTTTTCCCCTAAAATATCGCTTATTTTCCTAGAAATCCCTGTTTTTCCCCTAAAATATCGCTTATTTTCCTAGAAATCCCTGTTTTTCCCCTAAAATATCGCTTATTTTCCTAGAAATCCCTGTTTTTCCCCTAAAATATCGCTTATTTTCCTAGAAATCCCTGTTTTTCCCCTAAAATATCGCTTATTTTCACAGAAATCCCTGTTTTTCCCCTAAAATATCGCTTATTTTCACAGAAATCCCTGTTTTTCCCCTAAAATATCGCTTATTTTCACAGAAATCCCTGTTTTTCCCCTAAAATATCGCTTATTTTCACAGAAATCCCTGTTTTTCCCCTAAAATATCGCTTATTTTCAGAGAAATCCCTGTTTTTCCCCTAAAATATCGCTTATTTTCACAGAAATCCCTGTTTTTCCCCTAAAATATCGCTTATTTTCACAGAAATCCCTGTTTTTCCCCTAAAATATCGCTTATTTTCACAGAAATCCCTGTTTTTCCCCTAAAATATCGCTTATTTTCACAGAAATCCCTGTTTTTCCCCTAAAATATCGCTTATTTTCCTAGAAATCCCTGTTTTTCCCCTAAAATATCGCTTATTTTCCTAGAAATCCCTGTTTTTCCCCTAAAATATCGCTTATTTTCACAGAAATCCCTGTTTTTCCCCTAAAATATCGCTTATTTTCACAGAAATCCCTGTTTTTCCCCTAAAATATCGCTTATTTTCCTAGAAATCCCTGTTTTTCCCCTAAAATATCGCTTATTTTCACAGAAATCCCTGTTTTTCCCCTAAAATATCGCTTATTTTCACAGAAATCCCTGTTTTTCCCCTAAAATATCGCTTATTTTCACAGAAATCCCTGTTTTTCCCCTAAAATATCGCTTATTTTCACAGAAATCCCTGTTTTTCCCCTAAAATATCGCTTATTTTCAGTGAAATCCCTGTTTTTCCCCTAAAATATCGCTTATTTTCACAGAAATCCCTGTTTTTCCCCTAAAATATCGCTTATTTTCCTAGAAATCCCTGTTTTTCCCCTAAAATATCGCTTATTTTCACAGAAATCCCTGTTTTTCCCCTAAAATATCGCTTATTTTCACAGAAATCCCTGTTTTTCCCCTAAAATATCGCTTATTTTCACAGAAATCCCTGTTTTTCCCCTAAAATATCGCTTATTTTCACAGAAATCCCTGTTTTTCCCCTAAAATATCGCTTATTTTCCTAGAAATCCCTGTTTTTCCCCTAAAATATCGCTTATTTTCACAGAAATCCCTGTTTTTCCCCTAAAATATCGCTTATTTTCACAGAAATCCCTGTTTTTCCCCTAAAATATCGCTTATTTTCACAGAAATCCCTGTTTTTCCCCTAAAATATCGCTTATTTTCACAGAAATCCCTGTTTTTCCCCTAAAATATCGCTTATTTTCCTAGAAATCCCTGTTTTTCCCCTAAAATATCGCTTATTTTCACAGAAATCCCTGTTTTTCCCCTAAAATATCGCTTATTTTCACAGAAATCCCTGTTTTTCCCCTAAAATATCGCTTATTTTCACAGAAATCCCTGTTTTTCCCCTAAAATATCGCTTATTTTCACAGAAATCCCTGTTTTTCCCCTAAAATATCGCTTATTTTCCTAGAAATCCCTGTTTTTCCCCTAAAATATCGCTTATTTTCACAGAAATCCCTGTTTTTCCCCTAAAATATCGCTTATTTTCACAGAAATCCCTGTTTTTCCCCTAAAATATCGCTTATTTTCACAGAAATCCCTGTTTTTCCCCTAAAATATCGCTTATTTTCACAGAAATCCCTGTTTTTCCCTCAAAATATCGCTTATTTTCACAGAAATCCCTGTTTTTCCCCTAAAATATCGCTTATTTTCACAGAAATCCCTGTTTTTCCCCTAAAATATCGCTTATTTTCCTAGAAATCCCTGTTTTTCCCCTAAAATATCGCTTATTTTCACAGAAATCCCTGTTTTTCCCCTAAAATATCGCTTATTTTCCTAGAAATCCCTGTTTTTCCCCTAAAATATCGCTTATTTTCCTAGAAATCCCTGTTTTTCCCCTAAAATATCGCTTATTTTCACAGAAATCCCTGTTTTTCCCCTAAAATATCGCTTATTTTCACAGAAATCCCTGTTTTTCCCCTAAAATATCGCTTATTTTCCTAGAAATCCCTGTTTTTCCCCTAAAATATCGCTTATTTTCACAGAAATCCCTGTTTTTCCCCTAAAATATCGCTTATTTTCCTAGAAATCCCTGTTTTTCCCCTAAAATATCGCTTATTTTCCTAGAAATCCCTGTTTTTCCCCTAAAATATCGCTTATTTTCCATGAAATCCTTGTTTTTCCCCTAAAATATCGCTTATTTTCATAGAAATCCCTGTTTTTCCCCTAAAATATCGCTTATTTTCATGGAAATCCCTGTTTTTCCCCTTAAATATCGCTTATTTTCCTAGAAATCCCTGTTTTTCCCTTAAAATATCGCTTATTTTCCTAGAAATCCCTGTTTTTCCCTTAAAATATCGCTTATTTTCCAAGAAATCCCTGTTTTTCCCCTAAAATATCGCTTATTTTCATAGAAATCCCTGTTTTTCCCCTAAAATATCGCTTATTTTCATAGAAATCCCTGTTTTTCCTTTAAAATATCGCTTATTTTCCTAGAAATCCCTGTTTTTCCCTTAAAATATCGCTTATTTTCCTAGAAATCCCTGTTTTTCCCCTAAAATATCGCTTATTTTCCTGGAAATCCCTGTTTTTCCCCTAAAATATCGCTTATTTTCACAGAAATCCCTGTTTTTCCCCTAAAATATCACTTCTTTTCACAGAAATCCTTGTTTTTCCCCTAAAATATCGCTTATTTTCCTAGAAATCCCTGTTTTTCCCCTAAAATATCGCTTATTTTCCAAGAAATCCTTTTTTTTCCCCTAAAATATCGCTTATTTTCACAGAAATCCCTGTTTTTCCCCTAAAATATCGCTTATTTTCACAGAAATCCCTGTTTTTCCTCTGAAATATCGCTTATTTTCCTAGAAATCCCTGTTTTTCCCCTGAAATATCGCTTATTTTCACAGAAATCCCTGTTTTTCCCCTAAAATATCGCTTATTTTCCTAGAAATCCCTGTTTTTCCCCTAAAATATCGCTTATTTTCCTAGAAATCCCTGTTTTTCCCTTAAAATATCGCTTATTTTCACGGAAATCCCTGTTTTTCCCTTAAAATATCGCTTATTTTCCTAGAAATCCCTGTTTTTCCCCTAAAATATCGCTTATTTTCACAGAAATCCCTGTTTTTCCCCTAAAATATCGCTTATTTTCAGTGAAATCCCTGTTTTTCCCCTAAAATATCGCTTATTTTCACAGAAATCCCTGTTTTTCCCCTAAAATATCGCTTATTTTCACAGAAATCCCTGTTTTTCCCCTAAAATATCGCTTATTTTCACGGAAATCCCTGTTTTTCCCCTAAAATATCGCTTATTTTCACAGAAATCCCTGTTTTTCCCCTAAAATACCGCTTATTTTCCTAGAAATCCCTGTTTTTCCCCTAAAATATCGCTTGTTTTCACAGAAATCCCTCATTTTCCCCTAAAATGCCGCTTATTTTCCCAGAAATCCCTGTTTTTCCCCTAAAATATCGCTTATTTTCCAAGAAATCCCTGTTTTTCCCCTAAAATATCGCTTATTTTCACAGAAATCCCTCAATTTCCCCTAAAATATCGCTTATTTTCCTAGAAATCCCTGTTTTTCCCCTAAAATATCGCTTATTTTCTTAGAAATCCCTGATTTTCCCCTTAAATATCGCTTATTTTACAAGAAATCCCTGTTTTTCCCCTAAAATATCGCTTATTTTCCTAGAAATCCCTGTTTTTCCCCTAAAATATCGCTTATTTTCACAGAAATCCCTGTTTTTACCATGAAATGTCATTAATTTCCTAGAAATCCCTGTTTTTCCCCTAAAATATCGCTTATTTTCACAGAAATCCCTGTTTTTCCCCTAAAATATCGCTTATTTTCACAGAAATCCATGTTTATCCCCTAAAATATAGCTTATTTTCATAGAAATCCCTGCTTTTCCCCTTAAAATATCGCTTATTTTCAAAGAAATCCCTGTTTTTCCCCTAAAATATCGCTTATTTTCACAGAAATCCTTGTTTTTCCCCTAAAATGTCGCTTATTTTCCTAGAAATCCCTGTTTTTCCCCTGAAATATCGCTTATTTTCACAGAAATCCCTGTTTTTCCCCTAAAATATCGCTTATTTTCACAGAAATCCCTGTTTTTCCCCTAAAATATCGCTTATTTTCATAGAAATCCCTGTTTTTCCCCTAAAATATCGCTTATTTTCATGGAAATCCCTGTTTTTCCCTTAAAATATCGCTTATTTTCCTAGAAATCCCTGTTTTTCCCCTAAAATATCGCTTATTTTCCAAGAAATCCTTGTTTTTCCCCTAAAATATCGCTTATTTTCATAGAAATCCCTGTTTTTCCCCTAAAATATCGCTTATTTTCATAGAAATCCCTGTTTTTCCCCTAAAATATCGCTTATTTTCATAGAAATCCCTGTTTTTCCTTTAAAATATCGCTTATTTTCCTAGAAATCCCTGTTTTTCCCTTAAAATATCGCTTATTTTCCTAGAAATCCCTGTTTTTCCCTTAAAATATCGCTTATTTTCACAGAAATCCCTGTTTTTCCCCTAAAATATTGCTTATTTTCCTAGAAATCCCTGTTTTTCCCCTAAAATATCACTTCTTTTCACGGAAATCCTTGTTTTTCCCCTAAAATATCGCTTATTTTCCTAGAAATCCCTGTTTTTCCCCTAAAATATCGCTTATTTTCCAAGAAATCCTTGTTTTTCCCCTAAAATATCGCTTATTTTCACAGAAATCCCTGTTTTTCCCCTAAAATATCGCTTATTTTCACAGAAATCCCTGTTTTTCCCCTAAAATATCGCTTATTTTCCTAGAAATCCCTGTTTTTCCCCTGAAATATCGCTTATTTTCACAGAAATCCCTGTTTTTCCCCTAAAATATTGCTTATTTTCCTAGAAATCCCTGTTTTTCCCTTAAAATATCGCTTATTTTCACAGAAATCCCTGTTTTTCCCTTAAAATATCGCTTATTTTCACGGAAATCCCTGTTTTTCCCTTAAAATATCGCTTATTTTCCTAGAAATCCCTGTTTTTCCCTTAAAATATCGTTTATTTTCACAGAAATCCCTGTTTTTCCCCTAAAATATTGCTTATTTTCCTAGAAATCCCTGTTTTTCCCCTAAAATATCGCTTATTTTCACAGAAATCCCTGTTTTTCCCCTAAAATATCGCTTATTTTCACAGAAATCCCTGTTTTTCCCCTAAAATATCGCTTATTTTCACGGAAATCCCTGTTTTTCCCCTAAAATATCGCTTATTTTCACAGAAATCCCTGTTTTTCCCCTAAAATATCGCTTATTTTCCTAGAAATCCCTGTTTTTCCCCTAAAATATCGCTTGTTTTCACAGAAATCCCTGTTTTTCCCCTAAAATGCCGCTTATTTTCCCAGAAATCCCTGTTTTTCCCCTAAAATATCGCTTATTTTCCAAGAAATCCCTGTTTTTCCCGTGAAATATCGCTTATTTTCACAGAAATCCCTCAATTTCCCCTAAAATATCGCTTATTTTCCTAGAAATCCCTGTTTTTCCCCTAAAATATCGCTTATTTTCTTAGAAATCCCTGATTTTCCCCTTAAATATCGCTTATTTTACAAGAAATCCCTGTTTTTCCCCTAAAATATCGCTTATTTTCACAGAAATCCCTGTTTTTCCCCTAAAATATCGCTTATTTTCACAGAAATCCCTGTTTTTCCCTTAAAATATCGCTTATTTTCCTAGAAATCCCTGTTTTTCCCCTAAAATATCGCTTATTTTCACAGAAATCCCTGTTTTTACCATGAAATGTCATTAATTTCCTAGAAATCCCTGTTTTTCCCCTAAAATATCGCTTATTTTCACAGAAATCCCTGTTTTTCCCCTAAAATATCGCTTATTTTCACAGAAATCCATGTTTATCCCCTAAAATATAGCTTATTTTCATAGAAATCCCTGCTTTTCCCCTTAAAATATCGCTTATTTTCAAAGAAATCCCTGTTTTTCCCCTAAAATATCGCTTATTTTCACAGAAATCCTTGTTTTTCCCCTAAAATGTCGCTTATTTTCCTAGAAATCCCTGTTTTTCCCCTAAAATATCGCTTATTTTCACAGAAATCCCTGTTTTTCCCCTAAAATATCGCTTATTTTCACAGAAATCCCTGTTTTTCCCCTAAAATATCGCTTATTTTCACAGAAATCCCTGTTTTTCCCCTAAAATATCGCTTATTTTCACAGAAATCCCTGTTTTTCCCCTAAAATATCGCTTATTTTCCTAGAAATCCTTGTTTATCCCCTGAAATATCGCTTATTTTCACAGAAATCCCTGATTTACCCCTAAAATATCGCTTATTTTCCTAGAAATCCCTGTTTTTCCACTGAAATATCGCTTATTTTCCTAGAAATCCCTGTTTTTCCCCTAAAATATCGCTTATTTTCACAGAAATCCCTGTTTTTCCCCTAAAATATCGCTTATTTTCATAGAAATCCCTGTTTTTCCCTTAAAATATCGCTTATTTTCCTAGAAATCCCTGTTTTTCCCCTAAAATATCGTTTGTTTTCACAGAAATCCCTGTTTTTCCCCTAAAATATCGCTTATTTTCCTAGAAATCCCTGTTTTTCCCCTTAAATATCGCTTATTTTCATAGAAATCCCTGTTTTTCCCCTCAAAATATCGCTTATTTTCATAGAAATCCCTGTTTTTCCCCTAAAATATCGCTTATTTTCCTAGAAATCCCTGTTTTTCCCTTAAAATATCGCTTATTTTCCAAGAAATCCCTGTTTTTCCCCTAAAATATCGCTTATTTTCACAGAAATCCCTGTTTTTCCCCTAAAATATCGCTTATTTTCATAGAAATCCCTGTTTTTCCCCTAAAATATCGCTTATTTTCCCAGAAATCCCTGTTTTTCCCCTAAAATATCGCTTATTTTCACAGAAATCCCTGTTTTTCCCCTAAAATATCGCTTATTTTCACAGAAATCCCTGTTTTTCCCCTAAAATATCGCTTATTTTCCTAGAAATCCCTGCTTTTCCCCTAAAATATCGCTTATTTTCCTAGAAATCCCTGTTTTTCCCCTAAAATATCGCTTATTTTCACAGAAATCCCTGTTTTTACCCTGTAATCACGCTAAAATACCCTACCCCAAACCCTAACCCTAACCCTAACCCTAACCCTACCCTAACCCTAACCCTAACCCTAACCCTAACCCTAACCCTATCCTAACTCTAACCCTAACCCTAACCCTAACCCTAACCCTAACCCTAACCCTAACCCTAACCCTAACCCTAACCCTAACCCTACCCTAACCCTAACCCTAACCCTAACCCTAACCCTAACTTTAACCCTACCCTAAACCTAATACTGACCCTAACCCTAACCCTAACCCTAAACCTAACCCTAACCCTAACCCTAACCCTAACCCTAACCCTAACCCTAACCCTAACCCTAACCCTAACCCTAACCCTAACCCTAACCCTATCCTAACCCTAACCCTAACCCTAACCCTAACCCTAACCCTAACCCTAACCCTAACCCTAACCCTACCCTAACCCTAACCCTAACCCTAACCCTAACCCTAACCCTAACCCTACCCTAAACCTAATACTGACCCTAACCCTAACCCTAACCCTAACCCTAACCCTAACCCTAACCCTAACCCTAAACCTTCCATAACCCTAACCCTAACCCTAACCCTAACCCTAACCCTAAACCTTCCCTAAGCCTAACCCTAACCCTAACCCTAACCCTAACCGTAACCCTAACCCTAACCCTAACCCTAACCCTAACCCTAAACCTTCCCTAAGCCTAACCCTAACCCTAACCCTAACCCTAACCCTAACCCTAACCCTAATCCTAACCCTAACCCTAACCCTAACCCTAACCCTAACCCTAACCCTAACCCTAACCCTAACACTATGCTAAACCTAACCCTAACCCTAACCCTAACCCTAACCCTAACCCTAACCCTAACCCTAACCCTAACCCTAACCCTAACCCTAACCCTAACCCTACGCTAACCCTAACCCTAACCCTAACCCTAACCCTAACCCTAACCCTAACCCTAACCCTAACCCTACGCTAACCCTAACCCTAACCCTAACCCTAACCCTAACCCTACCCTAAACCGAACCCTAACCCTAACCCTAACCCTAACCCTATCCTAACCCTAACCCTAACCCTAACCCTAACCCTAACCCTAAACCTAACCCTAACCCTAACCCTAACCCTAACCCTAACCCTATCCTAACCCTAACCCTAACCCTAACCGTAACCCTATCCCTACCCTAACCCTAACCCTAACCCTAACCCTATCCTAACCCTAACCCTAACCCTAACCCTAAACCAAACCCTAACCCTACCCTAACCCTAACCCTACCCTAAGCCTAACCCTAACACTAACCCTAACCCTAACCCATAGAAATCCCTGTTTTTCCCCTAAAATATCGCTTGTTTTCACAGAAATCCCTGTTTTTCCCCTGAAATATCGCTTATTTTCCTAGAAATCCCTGTTTTTCCCTCAAAATATCGCTTATTTTCACAGAAATCCCTGTTTTTCCCCTGAAATATCGCTTATTTTCCTAGAAATCTCTGTTTTTCCCTTAAAATATCGATTATGTTCCTAGAAATCCCTGTTTTTCCCCTAAAATATCGCTTATTTTCACAGAAATCCCTGTTATTCCCCTAAAATATCGCTTATTTTCATAGAAATCCCTGTTTTTCCCCTAAAATATCTCTTATTTTCCTAGAAATCCCTGTTTTTCCCCTAAAATATCGCTTATTTTCATAGAAATCCCTGTTATTCCCCTAAAATATCGCTTATTTTCACAGAAATCCCTGTTTTTCCCCTCAAATATCGCTTATTTTCACAGAAATCCCTGTTTTTCCCCTGAAATATCGCTTATTTTCACAGAAATCCCTGTTTTTCCCCTAAAATATCGCTTATTTTCACAGAAATCCCTGTTTTTCCCCTAAAATATCGATTATGTTCCTAGAAATCCCTGTTTTTCCCCTAAAATATCGCTTATTTTCACAGAAATCCCTGTTTTTCCCCTAAAATATCGCTTATTTTCACAGAAATCCCTGTTTTTCCCCTAAAATATAGCTTATTTTCATAGAAATCCCTGTTTTTCCCCTAAAATATCGCTTATTTTCACAGAAATCCTTGTTTTTCCCCTAAAATATCGCTTATTTTCACAGAAATCCCTGTTTTTCCCCTAAAATATCGCTTATTTTCACAGAAATCCCTGTTTTTCCCCTAAAATATCGCTTATTTTCACAGAAATCCCTGTTTTTCCCCTAAAATATCGCTTATTTTCACAGAAATCCGTGTTTTTCCCCTAAAATATAGCTTATTTTCACAGAAATCCCTGTTTTTCCCCTCAAATATCCCTTATTGTCATAGAAATCCCTGTTTTTCCCTTAAAATATCGCTTATTTTCACAGAAATCCTTGTTTTTCCCCTAAAATATCGCTTATTTTCATAGAAATCCCTGATTTTCCCCTGAAATATCGCTTGTTTACATAGAAATTCCTGTTTTTCCCTCAAAATATCGCTTATTTTCACAGAAATCCTTGTTTTTCCCCTAAAATATCGCTTATTTTCCTAGAAATCCCTGTTTTTCTCCTGAAATATCGCTTATTTTCACAGAAATCCCTGTTTTTCCCCTAAAATATCGCTTATTTTCAGTGAAATCCCTGTTTTTCCCTTAAAATATCGCTTATTTTCCAAGAAATCCCTGTTTTTCCCCTAAAATATCGCTTATTTTCACAGAAATCCCTGTTTTTCCCCTGAAATATCGCTTATTTTCATAGAAATTCCTGTTTTTCCCCTAAAATATCGCTTATTTTCACAGAAATCCCTGTTTTTCCCCTAAAATATCGCTTATTTTCACGGAAATCCCTTTTTTTCCCCTAAAATATCGCTTATTTTCACAGAAATCCCTGTTTTTCCCCTGAAATATCGCTTATTTTCCAAGAAATCCCTGTTTTTCCCCTAAAATATCGCTTATTTTCACAGGAATCCCTGTTTTTCCCCTAAAATATCGCTTATTTTCAGAGAAATCCCTGTTTTTCCCTTAAAATATCGCTTATTTTCACAGAAATCCCTGTTTTTCCCCTAAAATATCGCTTATTTTCACGGAAATCCCTGTTTTTCCCCTAAAATATCGCTTATTTTCCTAGAAATCCCTGTTTTTCCCCTAAAATATCGCTTATTTTCACAGAAATCCTTGTTTTTCCCCTGAAAATATCGCTTATTTTCATAGAAATCACTGTTTTTCCCCTAAAATATCGCTTATTTTCACAGAAATCCCTGTTTTTCCCCTAAAATATCGCTTATTTTCCAAGAAATCCCTGTTTTTCCCCTAAAATATCGCTTATTTTCACAGAAATCCCTCAATTTCCCCTAAAATATCGCTTATTTTCCTAGAAATCCCTGTTTTTCCCCTAAAATATCGCTTATTTTCTTAGAAATCCCTGATTTTCCCCTTAAATATCGCTTATTTTACAAGAAATCCCTGTTTTTCCCCTAAAATATCGCTTATTTTCCTAGAAATCCCTGTTTTTCCCCTAAAATATCGCTTATTTTCACAGAAATCCCTGTTTTTACCATGAAATGTCATTAATTTCCTAGAAATCCCTGTTTTTCCCCTAAAATATCGCTTATTTTCACAGAAATCCCTGTTTTTCCCCTAAAATATCGCTTATTTTCACAGAAATCCATGTTTATCCCCTAAAATATAGCTTATTTTCATAGAAATCCCTGCTTTTCCCCTTAAAATATCGCTTATTTTCAAAGAAATCCCTGTTTTTCCCCTAAAATATCGCTTATTTTCACAGAAATCCTTGTTTTTCCCCTAAAATGTCGCTTATTTTCCTAGAAATCCCTGTTTTTCCCCTGAAATATCGCTTATTTTCACAGAAATCCCTGTTTTTCCCCTAAAATATCGCTTATTTTCACAGAAATCCCTGTTTTTCCCCTAAAATATCGCTTATTTTCATAGAAATCCCTGTTTTTCCCCTAAAATATCGCTTATTTTCATGGAAATCCCTGTTTTTCCCTTAAAATATCGCTTATTTTCCTAGAAATCCCTGTTTTTCCCTTAAAATATCGCTTATTTTCCAAGAAATCCTTGTTTTTCCCCTAAAATATCGCTTATTTTCATAGAAATCCCTGTTTTTCCCCTAAAATATCGCTTATTTTCATAGAAATCCCTGTTTTTCCCCTAAAATATCGCTTATTTTCATAGAAATCCCTGTTTTTCCTTTAAAATATCGCTTATTTTCCTAGAAATCCCTGTTTTTCCCTTAAAATATCGCTTATTTTCCTAGAAATCCCTGTTTTTCCCTTAAAATATCGCTTATTTTCACAGAAATCCCTGTTTTTCCCCTAAAATATTGCTTATTTTCCTAGAAATCCCTGTTTTTCCCCTAAAATATCACTTCTTTTCACGGAAATCCTTGTTTTTCCCCTAAAATATCGCTTATTTTCCTAGAAATCCCTGTTTTTCCCCTAAAATATCGCTTATTTTCCAAGAAATCCTTGTTTTTCCCCTAAAATATCGCTTATTTTCACAGAAATCCCTGTTTTTCCCCTAAAATATCGCTTATTTTCACGGAAATCCCTGTTTTTCCTCTGAAATATCGCTTATTTTCCTAGAAATCCCTGTTTTTCCCCTGAAATATCGCTTATTTTCACAGAAATCCCTGTTTTTCCCCTAAAATATTGCTTATTTTCCTAGAAATCCCTGTTTTTCCCTTAAAATATCGCTTATTTTCACAGAAATCCCTGTTTTTCCCTTAAAATATCGCTTATTTTCACGGAAATCCCTGTTTTTCCCTTAAAATATCGCTTATTTTCCTAGAAATCCCTGTTTTTCCCTTAAAATATCGTTTATTTTCACAGAAATCCCTGTTTTTCCCCTAAAATATTGCTTATTTTCCTAGAAATCCCTGTTTTTCCCTTAAAATATCGCTTATTTTCACAGAAATCCCTGTTTTTCCCCTAAAATATCGCTTATTTTCACAGAAATCCCTGTTTTTCCCCTAAAATATCGCTTATTTTCACGGAAATCCCTGTTTTTCCCCTAAAATATCGCTTATTTTCACAGAAATCCCTGTTTTTCCCCTAAAATACCGCTTATTTTCCTAGAAATCCCTGTTTTTCCCCTAAAATATCGCTTGTTTTCACAGAAATCCCTCATTTTCCCCTAAAATGCCGCTTATTTTCCCAGAAATCCCTGTTTTTCCCCTAAAATATCGCTTATTTTCCAAGAAATCCCTGTTTTTCCCGTGAAATATCGCTTATTTTCACAGAAATCCCTCAATTTCCCCTAAAATATCGCTTATTTTCCTAGAAATCCCTGTTTTTCCCCTAAAATATCGCTTATTTTCTTAGAAATCCCTGATTTTCCCCTTAAATATCGCTTATTTTACAAGAAATCCCTGTTTTTCCCCTAAAATATCGCTTATTTTCACAGAAATCCCTGTTTTTCCCCTAAAATATCGCTTATTTTCACAGAAATCCCTGTTTTTCCCTTAAAATATCGCTTATTTTCCTAGAAATCCCTGTTTTTCCCCTAAAATATCGCTTATTTTCACAGAAATCCCTGTTTTTACCATGAAATGTCATTAATTTCCTAGAAATCCCTGTTTTTCCCCTAAAATATCGCTTATTTTCACAGAAATCCCTGTTTTTCCCCTAAAATATCGCTTATTTTCACAGAAATCCCTGTTTTTCCCCTAAAATATAGCTTATTTTCATAGAAATCCCTGTTTTTCCCCTAAAATATCGCTTATTTTCACAGAAATCCCTGTTTTTCCCCTAAAATATCGCTTATTTTCACAGAAATCCCTGTTTTTCCCCTAAAATATCGCTTATTTTCACAGAAATCCCTGTTTTTCCCCTAAAATATCGCTTATTTTCACAGAAATCCCTGTTTTTCCCCTAAAATATCGCTTATTTTCACAGAAATCCCTGTTTTTCCCCTAAAATATCGCTTATTTTCACAGAAATCCCTGTTTTTCCCCTAAAATATCGCTTATTTTCATAGAAATCCCTGTTTTTCCCCTAAAATATCGCTTATTTTCACAGAAATCCCTGTTTTTCCCCTAAAATATCGCTTATTTTCATAGAAATCCCTGATTTTCCCCTGAAAATATCGCTTATTTTCACATAGAAATCCCTGTTTTTCCCCTAAAATATCGCTTATTTTCACAGAAATCCCTGTTTTTCCCCTAAAATATCGCTTATTTTCCTAGAAATCCCTGTTTTTCCCCTAAATATCGCTTATTTTCACAGAAATCCCTGTTTTTCCCCTAAAATATCGCTTATTTTCACAGAAATCCCTGTTTTTCCCCTAAAATATCGCTTATTTTCCAAGAAATCCCTGTTTTTCCCCTAAAATATCGCTTATTTTCACAGAAATCCCTGTTTTTCCCCTAAAATATCGCTTATTTTCATAGAAATCCCTGTTTTTCCCCTAAAATATCGCTTATTTTCACAGAAATCCCTGTTTTTCCCCTAAAATATCGCTTATTTTCACGGAAATCCCTGTTTTTCCCCTAAAATATCGCTTATTTTCACAGAAATCCCTGTTTTTCCCCTAAAATATCGCTTATTTTCCAAGAAATCCCTGTTTTTCCCCTAAAATATCGCTTATTTTCACAGAAATCCCTGTTTTTCCCCTAAAATATCGCTTATTTTCAGAGAAATCCCTGTTTTTCCCTTAAAATATCGCTTATTTTCACAGAAATCCCTGTTTTTCCCCTAAAATATCGCTTATTTTCACGGAAATCCCTGTTTTTCCCCTAAAATATCGCTTATTTTCCTAGAAATCCCTGTTTTTCCCCTAAAATATCGCTTATTTTCACAGAAATCCCTGTTTTTCCCCTGAAAATATCGCTTATTTTCATAGAAATCCCTGTTTTTCCCCTAAAATATCGCTTATTTTCACAGAAATCCCTGTTTTTCCCCTAAAATATCGCTTATTTTCCAAGAAATCCCTGTTTTTCCCCTAAAATATCGCTTATTTTCACAGAAATCCCTGTTTTTCCCCTAAAATATCGCTTATTTTCCTAGAAATCCCTGTTTTTCCCCTAAAATATCGCTTATTTTCTTAGAAATCCCTGTTTTTCCCCTTAAATATCGCTTATTTTACAAGAAATCCCTGTTTTTCCCCTAAAATATCGCTTATTTTCCTAGAAATCCCTGTTTTTCCCCTAAAATATCGCTTATTTTCACAGAAATCCCTGTTTTTACCATGAAATGTCATTAATTTCCTAGAAATCCCTGTTTTTCCCCTAAAATATCGCTTATTTTCACAGAAATCCCTGTTTTTCCCCTAAAATATCGCTTATTTTCACAGAAATCCATGTTTATCCCCTAAAATATAGCTTATTTTCATAGAAATCCCTGTTTTTCCCCTTAAAATATCGCTTATTTTCACAGAAATCCCTGTTTTTCCCCTAAAATATCGCTTATTTTCACAGAAATCCTTGTTTTTCCCCTAAAATATCGCTTATTTTCCTAGAAATCCCTGTTTTTCCCCTAAAATATCGCTTATTTTCACAGAAATCCCTGTTTTTCCCCTAAAATATCGCTTATTTTCACAGAAATCCCTGTTTTTCCCCTAAAATATCGCTTATTTTCCTAGAAATCCCTGTTTTTCCCCTAAAATATCGCTTATTTTCCTAGAAATCCCTGTTTTTCCCCTAAAATATCGCTTATTTTCCTAGAAATCCCTGTTTTTCCCCTAAAATATCGCTTATTTTCCAAGAAATCCTTGTTTTTCCCCTAAAATATCGCTTATTTTCACAGAAATCCCTGTTTTTCCCCTAAAATATCGCTTATTTTCATAGAAATCCCTGTTTTTCCCCTAAAATATCGCTTATTTTCATAGAAATCCCTGTTTTTCCCCTAAAATATCGCTTATTTTCCTAGAAATCCCTGTTTTTCCCCTAAAATATCGCTTATTTTCCTAGAAATCCCTGTTTTTCCCTTAAAATATCGCTTATTTTCACAGAAATCCCTGTTTTTCCCCTAAAATATCGCTTATTTTCCTAGAAATCCCTGTTTTTCCCCTAAAATATCACTTCTTTTCACGGAAATCCCTGTTTTTCCCCTAAAATATCGCTTATTTTCCTAGAAATCCCTGTTTTTCCCCTAAAATATCGCTTATTTTCCAAGAAATCCCTGTTTTTCCCCTAAAATATCGCTTATTTTCACAGAAATCCCTGTTTTTCCCCTAAAATATCGCTTATTTTCACGGAAATCCCTGTTTTTCCTCTGAAATATCGCTTATTTTCCTAGAAATCCCTGTTTTTCCCCTGAAATATCGCTTATTTTCACAGAAATCCCTGTTTTTCCCCTAAAATATTGCTTATTTTCCTAGAAATCCCTGTTTTTCCCCTAAAATATCGCTTATTTTCACAGAAATCCCTGTTTTTCCCTTAAAATATCGCTTATTTTCACGGAAATCCCTGTTTTTCCCTTAAAATATCGCTTATTTTCCTAGAAATCCCTGTTTTTCCCCTAAAATATCGCTTATTTTCACAGAAATCCCTGTTTTTCCCCTAAAATATCGCTTATTTTCCTAGAAATCCCTGTTTTTCCCCTAAAATATCGCTTATTTTCACAGAAATCCCTGTTTTTCCCCTAAAATATCGCTTATTTTCACAGAAATCCCTGTTTTTCCCCTAAAATATCGCTTATTTTCACGGAAATCCCTGTTTTTCCCCTAAAATATCGCTTATTTTCACAGAAATCCCTGTTTTTCCCCTAAAATATCGCTTATTTTCCTAGAAATCCCTGTTTTTCCCCTAAAATATCGCTTGTTTTCACAGAAATCCCTGTTTTTCCCCTAAAATATCGCTTATTTTCCCAGAAATCCCTGTTTTTCCCCTAAAATATCGCTTATTTTCACAGAAATCCCTGTTTTTCCCCTAAAATATCGCTTATTTTCACAGAAATCCCTCAATTTCCCCTAAAATATCGCTTATTTTCCTAGAAATCCCTGTTTTTCCCCTAAAATATCGCTTATTTTCTTAGAAATCCCTGATTTTCCCCTTAAATATCGCTTATTTTACAAGAAATCCCTGTTTTTCCCCTAAAATATCGCTTATTTTCACAGAAATCCC
>NW_026294688.1:0-7500 GCF_026119805.1 Tympanuchus pallidicinctus | reverse complement strand
TCCCCTAAAATATCGCTTATTTTCACGGAAATCCCTGTTTTTCCCCTAAAATATCGCTTATTTTCACAGAAATCCCTGATTTTCCCCTTAAATACCGCTTATTTTCACAGAAATCCCTGTTTTTCCCCTAAAATATTGCTTATTTTCCTAGAAATCCCTGTTTTTCCCCTAAAATATCGCTTATTTTCATAGAAATCCATGTTTTTCCCCTAAAATATCGCTTATTTTCACAGAAATCCCTGTTTTTCTCCTAAAATATCGCTTATTTTCCTAGAAATCCCTGTTTTTCCCCTACAATATCGCTTATTTTCATAGAAATCCCTGTTTTTCCCCTAAAATATCGCTTATTTTCCTAGAAATCCCTGTTTTTCCCCTAAAATATCGCTTATTTTCACAGAAATCCCTGATTTTCCCCTGAAATATCGCTTATTTTCACAGAAATCCCTATTTTTCCCCTAAAATATCGCTTATTTTCACGGAAATCCCTGTTTTTCCCCTAAAATATCGCTTATTTTCCTAGAAATCCCTGTTTTTCCCCTAAAATATCGCTTATTTTCCAAGAAATCCCTGTTTTTCCCCTGAAATATCGCTTATTTTCCAAGAAATCCTTGTTTTTCCCCTAAAATATCGCTTGTTTTCCTAGAAATCCCTGTTTTTCCCCTAAAATATCGCTTATTTTCCTAGAAATCCCTGTTTTTCCCTTAAAATATCGCTTATTTTCCTAGAAATCCCTGTTTTTCCCCTAAAATATCGCTTATTTTCACAGAAATCCCTGTTTTTCCCCTGAAATATCGCTTATTTTCACAGAAATCCCTGTTTTTCCCCTAAAATATCGCTTATTTTCACAGAAATCCCTGTTTTTCCCCTAAAATATCGCTTATTTTCCTAGAAATCCCTGTTTTTCCCCTAAAATATCGCTTATTTTCCTAGAAATCCCTGTTTTTCCCCTAAAATATCGCTTATTTTCACAGAAATCCCTGTTTTTCCCCTAAAATATCGCTTATTTTCACGGAAATCCCTGTTTTTCCCCTAAAATATCGCTTATTTTCACAGAAATCCCTGTTTTTCCCCTAAAATACCGCTTATTTTCCTAGAAATCCCTGTTTTTCCCCTAAAATATCGCTTATTTTCACAGAAATCCCTGTTTTTCCCCTAAAATATCGCTTATTTTCACAGAAATCCCTGTTTTTCCCCTTAAATATCGCTTATTTTCCAAGAAATCCTTGTTTTTCCCCTAAAATATCGCTTGTTTTCACAGAAATCCCTCATTTTCCCCTAAAATGCCGCTTATTTTCCTAGAAATCCCTGTTTTTCCCCTAAAATATCGCTTATTTTCACAGAAATCCCTGTTTTTCCCCTAAAATATCGCTTATTTTCCTAGAAATCCCTGATTTTCCCCTAAAATATCGCTTATTTTCACAGAAATCCCTGTTTTTCCCCTAAAATATCGCTTATTTTCCTAGAAATCCCTGTTTTTCCCCTAAAATATCGCTTATTTTCACAGAAATCCCTGTTTTTCCCCTAAAATATCGCTTATTTTCACGGAAATCCCTGTTTTTCCCCTAAAATATCGCTTATTTTCCAAGAAATCCCTGTTTTTCCCCTAAAATATCGCTTATTTTCCAAGAAATCCTTGTTTTTCCCCTAAAATATCGCTTATTTTCCTAGAAATCCCTGTTTTTCCCCTAAAATATGGCTTATTTTCCTAGAAATCCCTGTTTTTCCCCTAAAATATCGCTTATTTTCCAAGAAATCCTTGTTTTTCCCCTAAAATGTCGCTTATTTTCACGGAAATCCCTGATTTTCCCCTTAAATACCGCTTATTTTCCTAGAAATCCCTGTTTTTCCCCTGAAATATCGCTTATTTTCCTAGAAATCCCAGATTTTCCGCTTAAATATCGCTTATTTTCACAGAAATCCCTGTTTTTCCCCTAAAATATAGCTTATTTTCATAGAAATCCCTGTTTTTCCCCTAAAATATCGCTTATTTTCACAGAAATCCTTGTTTTTCCCCTAAAATATCGCTTATTTTCACAGAAATCCCTGTTTTTCCCCTAAAATATCGCTTATTTTCACAGAAATCCCTGTTTTTCCCCTAAAATATCGCTTATTTTCACAGAAATCCCTGTTTTTCCCCTAAAATATCGCTTATTTTCACAGAAATCCGTGTTTTTCCCCTAAAATATAGCTTATTTTCACAGAAATCCCTGTTTTTCCCCTCAAATATCCCTTATTGTCATAGAAATCCCTGTTTTTCCCTTAAAATATCGCTTATTTTCACAGAAATCCTTGTTTTTCCCCTAAAATATCGCTTATTTTCATAGAAATCCCTGATTTTCCCCTGAAATATCGCTTGTTTACATAGAAATTCCTGTTTTTCCCTCAAAATATCGCTTATTTTCACAGAAATCCTTGTTTTTCCCCTAAAATATCGCTTATTTTCCTAGAAATCCCTGTTTTTCTCCTGAAATATCGCTTATTTTCACAGAAATCCCTGTTTTTCCCCTAAAATATCGCTTATTTTCAGTGAAATCCCTGTTTTTCCCTTAAAATATCGCTTATTTTCCAAGAAATCCCTGTTTTTCCCCTAAAATATCGCTTATTTTCACAGAAATCCCTGTTTTTCCCCTGAAATATCGCTTATTTTCATAGAAATTCCTGTTTTTCCCCTAAAATATCGCTTATTTTCACAGAAATCCCTGTTTTTCCCCTAAAATATCGCTTATTTTCACGGAAATCCCTTTTTTTCCCCTAAAATATCGCTTATTTTCACAGAAATCCCTGTTTTTCCCCTGAAATATCGCTTATTTTCCAAGAAATCCCTGTTTTTCCCCTAAAATATCGCTTATTTTCACAGGAATCCCTGTTTTTCCCCTAAAATATCGCTTATTTTCAGAGAAATCCCTGTTTTTCCCTTAAAATATCGCTTATTTTCACAGAAATCCCTGTTTTTCCCCTAAAATATCGCTTATTTTCACGGAAATCCCTGTTTTTCCCCTAAAATATCGCTTATTTTCCTAGAAATCCCTGTTTTTCCCCTAAAATATCGCTTATTTTCACAGAAATCCTTGTTTTTCCCCTGAAAATATCGCTTATTTTCATAGAAATCACTGTTTTTCCCCTAAAATATCGCTTATTTTCACAGAAATCCCTGTTTTTCCCCTAAAATATCGCTTATTTTCCTAGAAATCCCTGTTTTTCCCATAAAATATCGCTTATTTTCACAGAAATCCCTGTTTTTCCCCTGAAATATCGCTTATTTTCACAGAATTCCCTGTTTTTCCCCTAAAATATCGCTTATTTTCCTAGAAATCCCTGTTTTTTCCCCCAAAATATCGCTTATTTTCACAGAAATCCCTGTTTTTCCCCTGAAATATCGCTTATTTTCACAGAATTCCCTGTTTTTCCCCTAAAATATCGCTTATTTTCCTAGAAATCCCTGTTTTTCCCCTAAAATATCGCTTATTTTCACAGAAATCCCTGTTTTTCCCCTAAAATATCGCTTATTTTCACGGAAATCCCTGTTTTTCCCCTAAAATATCGCTTATTTTCACAGAAATCCCTGATTTTCCCTTAAATACCGCTTATTTTCACAGAAATCCCTGTTTTTCCCCTAAAATATTGCTTATTTTCCTAGAAATCCCTGTTTTTCCCCTAAAATATCGCTTATTTTCATAGAAATCCATGTTTTTCCCCTAAAATATCGCTTATTTTCACAGAAATCCCTGTTTTTCTCCTAAAATATCGCTTATTTTCCTAGAAATCCCTGTTTTTCCCCTACAATATCGCTTATTTTCATAGAAATCCCTGTTTTTCCCCTAAAATATCGCTTATTTTCCTAGAAATCCCTGTTTTTCCCCTAAAATATCGCTTATTTTCACAGAAATCCCTGATTTTCCCCTGAAATATCGCTTATTTTCACAGAAATCCCTATTTTTCCCCTAAAATATCGCTTATTTTCACGGAAATCCCTGTTTTTCCCCTAAAATATCGCTTATTTTCCTAGAAATCCCTGTTTTTCCCCTAAAATATCGCTTATTTTCCAAGAAATCCCTGTTTTTCCCCTGAAATATCGCTTATTTTCCAAGAAATCCTTGTTTTTCCCCTAAAATATCGCTTGTTTTCCTAGAAATCCCTGTTTTTCCCCTAACATATCGCTTATTTTCCTAGAAATCCCTGTTTTTCCCTTAAAATATCGATTATGTTCCTAGAAATCCCTGTTTTTCCCCTAAAATATCGCTTATTTTCACAGAAATCCCTGTTTTTCCCCTGAAATATCGCTTATTTTCACAGAAATCCCTGTTTTTCCCCTAAAATATCGCTTATTTTCACAGAAATCCCTGTTTTTCCCCTAAAATATCGCTTATTTTCCTAGAAATCCCTGTTTTTCCCCTAAAATATCGCTTATTTTCCTAGAAATCCCTGTTTTTCCCCTAAAATATCGCTTATTTTCACAGAAATCCCTGTTTTTCCCCTAAAATATCGCTTATTTTCACGGAAATCCCTGTTTTTCCCCTAAAATATCGCTTATTTTCACAGAAATCCCTGTTTTTCCCCTAAAATACCGCTTATTTTCCTAGAAATCCCTGTTTTTCCCCTAAAATATCGCTTATTTTCACAGAAATCCCTGTTTTTCCCCTAAAATATCGCTTATTTTCACAGAAATCCCTGTTTTTCCCCTTAAATATCGCTTATTTTCCAAGAAATCCTTGTTTTTCCCCTAAAATATCGCTTGTTTTCACAGAAATCCCTCATTTTCCCCTAAAATGCCGCTTATTTTCCTAGAAATCCCTGTTTTTCCCCTAAAATATCGCTTATTTTCACAGAAATCCCTGTTTTTCCCCTAAAATATCGCTTATTTTCCTAGAAATCCCTGATTTTCCCCTAAAATATCGCTTATTTTCACAGAAATCCCTGTTTTTCCCCTAAAATATCGCTTATTTTCCTAGAAATCCCTGTTTTTCCCCTAAAATATCGCTTATTTTCACAGAAATCCCTGTTTTTCCCCTAAAATATCGCTTATTTTCACGGAAATCCCTGTTTTTCCCCTAAAATATCGCTTATTTTCCAAGAAATCCCTGTTTTTCCCCTAAAATATCGCTTATTTTCCAAGAAATCCTTGTTTTTCCCCTAAAATATCGCTTATTTTCCTAGAAATCCCTGTTTTTCCCCTAAAATATGGCTTATTTTCCTAGAAATCCCTGTTTTTCCCCTAAAATATCGCTTATTTTCAAGAAATCCTTGTTTTTCCCCTAAAATGTCGCTTATTTTCACGGAAATCCCTGATTTTCCCCTTAAATACCGCTTATTTTCCTAGAAATCCCTGTTTTTCCCCTGAAATATCGCTTATTTTCCTAGAAATCCCAGATTTTCCGCTTAAATATCGCTTATTTTCACAGAAATCCCTGTTTTTCCCCTAAAATATCGCTTATTTTCACAGAAATCCCTCATTTTCCCCTAAAATGCCGCTTATTTTCCCAGAAATCCCTGTTTTTCCCCTAAAATATCGCTTATTTTCACAGAAATCCCTGTTTTTCCCCTAAAATATTGGCTTATTTTCCTAGAAATGCCTGTTTTTCCCCTAAAATATCGCTTATTTTCATAGAAATCCATGTTTTTCCCCTAAAATATCGCTTATTTTCACAGAAATCCCTGTTTTTCTCCTAAAATATCGCTTATTTTCCTAGAAATCCCTGTTTTTCCCTTAAAATATCGCTTATTTCACAGAAATCCCTGTTTTTCCCCTAAAATATCGCTTATTTTCAGTGAAATCCCTGTTTTTCCCCTGAAATATCGCTTATTTTCACAGAATTCCCTGTTTTTCCCCTAAAATATCGCTTATTTTCCTAGAAATCCCTGTTTTTTCCCCTAAAATATCGCTTATTTTCACAGAAATCCCTGTTTTTCCCGCTAAAATATCGCTTATTTTCACAGAAATCCCTGTTTTTTCCCCTGAAATATCGCTTATTTTCACAGAAATCCCTGTTTTTCCCCTAAAATATCGCTTATTTTCCTAGAAATCCCTGTTTTTCCCCTAAAATATCGCTTATTTTCACAGAAATCCCTGTTTTTCCCCTAAAATATCGCTTATTTTACAAGAAATCCCTGTTTTTCCCCTAAAATATCGCTTATTTTCACAGAAATCCCTGTTTTTCCCCTAAAATATCGCTTATTTTCACGGAAATCCCTGTTTTTCCCCTAAAATATCGCTTATTTTCCTAGAAATCCCTGTTTTTCCCCCTAAACTATCGCTTATTTTCCAAGAAATCCCTGTTTTTCCCCTGAAATATCGCTTATTTTCCAAGAAATCCTTGTTTTTCCCCTAAAATATCGCTTGTTTTCCTAGAAATCCCTGTTTTTCCTCAAAATATCGCTTATTTTCATAGAAATCCATGTTTTTCCCCTAAAATATCGCTTATTTTCCTAGAAATCCCTGTTTTTCCCCTAAAATATCGCTTATTTTCCCAGAAATCCCTGTTTTTCCCCTGAAATATCGCTTATTTTCACAGAAATCCCTGTTTTTCCCCTAAAATATCGCTTATTTTCACGGAAATCCCTGTTTTTCCCCTGAAATATCGCTTATTTTCCTAGAAATCCCTGTTTTTCCCCTAAAATATCGCTTATTTTCAAGAAATCCTTGTTTTTCCCCTGAAATATCGCTTATTTTCACAGAAATCCCTGTTTTTCCCCTAAAATATCGCTTATTTTCACGGAAATCCCTGTTTTTCCCCTAAAATATCGCTTATTTTCACAGAAATCCCTGTTTTTCCCCTAAAATATCTCTTATTTTCACAGAAATCCCTGTTTTTCCCCTAAAATATCGCTTATTTTCACAGAAATCCCTGTTTTTCCCCTAAAATATCGCTTATTTTCCTAGAAATCCCTGTTTTTCCCCTTAAATATCGCTTATTTTCCAAGAAATCCTTGTTTTTCCCCTTAAATATCGCTTGTTTTCACAGAAATCCCTGTTTTTCCCTAAAATGCCGCTTATTTTCCCAGAAATCCCTGTTTTTCCCTTAAATATCGCTTATTTTCCTAGAAATCCCTGTTTTTCCCCTAAAATATCGCTTGTTTTACTAGAAATCCCTCAATTTCCCCTAAAATATTGCTTATTTTCCTAGAAATCCCTGAATTTCCCCTAAAATATCGCTTATTTTCCTAGAAATCCCTTATTTTCCCCTTAAATATCGCTTATTTTACAAGAAATCCATGTTTTTCCCCTAAAATATCGCTTATTTTCACAGAAATCCCTGTTTTTCCCCCTAAAATATCGCTTATTTTCCTAGAAATCCCTGTTTTTCCCCTAAAATATCGCTTATTTTCACAGAAATCCCAGTTTTTCCCCTAAAATACCGCTTATTTTCCTAGAAATCCCTGTTTTTCCCCTAAAATATCGCTTATTTTCACAGAAATCCCTGTTTTTCCCCTAAAATATCGCTTATTTTCACAGAAATCCCTGTTTTTCCCCTAAAATATCGCTTGTTTTCACAGAAATCCCTG
>NW_026294687.1:0-61627 GCF_026119805.1 Tympanuchus pallidicinctus | reverse complement strand
CCCTTGGGATCCCACATCCTGTTGGGTTCCTGCCCCAGGGGTCCCACATCCCATCGGGGTCCCACATCCCATTGGGTTCCCTCATCCCCTGGAGGCCCCACATCCCATTGGGGTCCTACATCCCCCAGGGGTCCCGCATCCCCTGGAGGCCCCATATCTCATGGGGTGCCACATCCCATGCGTTCCCACATCCCGTTGGAATTCCCTCATCCCCCATGGGTCCCACATCCCTTGGCGTCCCACATCCCAATGGGTTCCCGCATCCCCCAGGGTCCCACATCCCTTGGGGTCCCACAACCCATTGGGTTCCCACATCCCCTGGAGGCCCCACGTCCCATTGGGGTCCCGCGTCCCATTGGGGTCCTGCATCCCCTTGGAGGACCCACATCCCATGGGGTCTCACATCCCATTGGGGTCCCACATCCCGTTGGGTTCCCACATCCCTTGGGGTACCACATCCTTTGGGGTCCCACAACCCCCTGTGTTCCCACATCCCCTGGAGGCCCCACATCCCGTTCGGGTCCCACATCCCGTTGGGTTCCCACATCCTCTGGTCGCCCCACATCCCATTGGGGTCCCACCACCCCCTGTGTTCCCACATCCCCTGGAGGCCCCACATCCTGTTCGGGTCCCACATCCCATTGGGTTCCCTCATCTCCTGGGTGTCCCACATCCCATTGGGTTCCCACTTCCCTTGGGATCCCACATCCTATTGGGTTCCTGCATCCCATGGGTTCCCACATCCCATGGAGGCCCTGCATCCTATTGGGTTCCCACAACCCCCTGTGTTCCCACACCCCGTTGGGTTCCCACACCCCATTGGGTTCCCACACCCCATTGAGTTCCCACATCCCCTGGAGGCCCCACATCCCATTGGGTTCCCTCTTCCCATTGGGGTCCCACCACCCCCTGTGTTCCCGCATCCCATTGGGGTCCCACATCCCATTGAGTTCCCGCATCCCTTGGGGTCCCACATCCCGTTGGGTCCCCACATCCCATTGGGTTCCTCCATGCCCTGGAGGCCCCACATCCCATTCGGGTCCCACAATCCATTGGGGTCCCACCTCCCTTGGAGGCCCCACATCCCATTGGGGTCCCGCATCCCATTGGGTTCCTGCATCCCCCAGGTATCCCACATCCCATGGGGTCCTCACATCCCTTGCGGTCCCACATCCCATTGGGTTCCCGCATCCCATTTGGGTCCCGCATCCCATTGGGGTCCTGCATCCCCTTGGAGGCCCCACATCCCATTGGGGTCCCACATCCTGTTGGGTTCCCACATCCCATGGGTTCCCACAACCCCTGGAGGCCCCACATCCCCTTGGCTTCCCACCATCCCCTGTGTTCCCACATCCTGTTGGGGTCCCACATCCCATTGGGTTCCCGCATCCCATTGGGTTCCCACATCCCATTGGGTTCCCGCATCCCATTGGGTTCCCGCATCCCATTGGGTTCCCACATCCCATTGAGTTCCCACATCCCCTGGAGGCCCCACATCCCATTGGGGTCCCACATCCCCCAAGTGTCCCACATCCCATTGGGGTCCCTCATCCCATTGGGGTCCTGCATCCCCTGGAGGCCCCACATCCCATGGGGTCTCACATCCCTTGGGGTCCCACATCTCATGGGTTCCCGCATCCCCCAGGGTCCCACATCCCTTCAGGTCCCACAACCCATTGGGTTCCCACATCCCCTGGAGGCCTCACGTCCCATTGGGGTCCCGCATCCCATGGGCTCCCACATCCTCTGGAGGCCCCACATCCCCTTGGCTTCCCACCACCCCCTGTGTTCCCACATCCCATTGGGTTCCTGCATCCCATGGTGTCCCCACATCCCCTGGAGGCCCCACATCCTGTTGGGGTCCCGCATCCCATTGGATTCCTGCATCCCCTGGAGGCCCCACATCCCATTGGGGTCCCACACCCCCTGGAGGCCCCACATCCCCTTGGCTTCCCACCGTCCCCTGTGTTCCCACATCCCATGGGGTCCCACAACCCATTGGGGTTCTGCATGCCCTGGAGGCCCCACATCCCATTGGGGTCCCACATCCTGTTGGGTTCCCACATCCCATGGGTTCCCACAACCCCTGGAGGCCCCACATCCCCTTGGCTTCCCACCACCCCCTGTGTTCCCACATCCCATTGGGGTCCCACATCCCATTGAGTTCCCACATCCCCTGGAGGCCCCACATCCCATTTGGTTCCCTCTTCCCATTAGGGTCCCACCACCCCCTGTGTTCCCACATCCCATTGGGGTCCCACATCTCCTGGGGTTCCCACATCCCATTGAGTTCCCACATCCCCTGGAGGCCCCACATCCCATTGGGTTCCCACCACCCCCTGTGTTCCCACACCCCATTGGGTTCCCGCATCCCTTGGGGTCCCACATCCCATTGAGTTCCCACATCCTGTTGGGGTCCCACATCCCGTTGGGTCCCCACATCCCATTGGGTTCCTGCATGCCCTGGAGGCCCCACATCCCATTGGGTTCCCACCACCCCCTGTATTTCCACATCCCATTGGAGTCCCACATCCCATGGGTTCCCACATCTCCTGGGGTTCCCACATCCCATTGGGGTCCCATATCCCCTGGAGGCCCCACATCCCATTGGGTTCCCTCTTCCCATTGGGGTCCCACCACCCCCTGTGTTCCCACACCCCGTTGGGTTCCCACATCCCATTGGGGTCCAACATCCCCCAGGGGTCCCACATCCTGTTGGGTTCCCGCATCCCATTGGGTTCCTGCATCCCATGGGGTCCCACATCCCCTGGAGGCCCCACATCCCATTGGGGTCCCACACCCCATTGGGTTCCCACATCCCATGGGGTCCCACATCCCCTGGAGGCCCCACATCCCGTTGGGTCCCCACATCCCATTGGGGTCCCACATCCCATTGGATTCCCGCATCCCCTGGAGGCCCCACATCCTGTTGGCTCCCCACACCCCCTGCGTTCCCACCCCCCCATGGGGCCGGCAGGCTGCCGTGGGTCCCGGCGCCGTCTCCCCACCCCCCCCTCACCCCCCACCCCCCCTTTTTTCCACCCAGGCCTCAAGAGGAACCCTTGCTGGGTGGAGCGTTTCAACGTTCAGTTCCTGGGCTCGGTGGAGGTGCCGTACCACCAGGGCAACGGCATCCTGTGCGCAGCCATGCAGAAGGTGAAGCCGGGGGGGGCACCGGGGGGGGGGGGGCCGGCCCCGATTTTGACCGTTTGAGACCCCCAAATCCCCCCCCCCCCCCTTTCCCCCCTTCCCCCCATAGATTGCCACCACCAGGAAGCTGACGGTTCACCTGCGCCCCCCGGCCAGCTGCGACCTGGAGATCACATTGCAGGGCATCAAACTCATCCTGACGGTCAATGAGTTCAGCCGGGATGAGGAGGTGAAAGGGGGGTGTGAAGGAAAGGGGGGGGGGGGTCCCAAATCCACCCCACGCTGCAGCTTTTGGGCTCTTCCCTTCCAGTTCGAGCGCTGCAGCCACTTCTTCCAGATGAAGAACATCTCCTTCTGCGGCTGCCACCCCCGTAACAGCTGGTGAGCCCCCCCCCCCAATCCCATGGTGCATCACGGGGGTCTCCCGACCCACAGGACCCCCCCCCCAGCCTCACCTTGTGCCCCCCCCCCCCCCCCCCCCCTTGCAGCTACTTTGGGTTCATCACCAAGCACCCGGTGCTGAGCCGCTTCGCCTGCCATGTCTTCGTCTCCCAGGAATCCATGCGGCACGTCGCCGAGTGCGTCGGGTAGGTGGGGGGGGGGGGGTCTTCGGGGGGGGGGATGGGGGGCAGGGGTCTCTGGGGGGGGGGGGGACATGGGGATTGGGATGGGGGGGGGATGGGGGATGTTGGGGTGCAAATGGAGCCACGGCTGGGGGTTGAGGGGGGACAGAATGGGGGCCCTGGGGGGAGGATGGGGGATGGGGGGGGGGTCCTGGAGAGAGGGTGGGAGATGTGGGGGGTGGGGATGGGGGTCCCGGGGGGAGGGTGGGGGATGAGGGGGGGGGGGGTGCTGGGGGTGGGTGGGGGTCTCGGGGGGGGGTGGGGGACATGGGGATTGGGATGGGGGGTGGATGGGGGATGGGGGGGGTGGGGATGGGGGTCCTGGTGGGTGGGCGGGGGTCTCGGTGCGGGGGGGGGGGGGGGGAGACATGGGGATTGGGATTGGGGGTGGATGAGGGATGGGGGTCCTTGGGGGTGGGAGGGGGGCTCGGGGGGGGGGGGACATGGGGATTGAGATGGGGGGTGGATGGGGGATGTTGGGGTGCAAATGGAGCCACGGCTGGGGGTTGAGGGGGGACAGAATGGGGGGTCGTGGGGGGCAGATGGGGATGTGGGGGGGGTGGGAATGGGGGTCCTGGGGGGAGGGTGGGGGTCTCGGGGGGGGGGGGGACATGGGGATTTGGATGGGGGGTGGATGGGGGATGGGGGCGGTGGGGATGGGGGTCCTGGGGGGTGGGTGGGGGTCTTGGGGGGGGGGACAGACATGGGGATTGGGGTGGGGGGTGGATGGGGGATGTTGGGGTACAAATGGAGCCAGGGCTGGGGGTTGAGGGGGGACAGAATGGGGGGTCCTGGGGGGAGGATGGGGGATGGGGGGTTGTGGGGTTCCTGGGGGCAGGGTGGGAGATGTGGGGAGTGGGGATGGGGGTTCTGGGGGGTGGGTGGGGGTCTTAGGGGGGGGGACGGGACATGGGGATTGGGGTGGGGGGTGGATGGGGGATGTTGGGGTGCAAACGGAGCCACGGCTGGGAGTTGAGGGGGGACAGAATGGGGGGTCGTGGGGGGAGAATGGGGGATGGGGGGGGGGGGGGGTCCTGCGGGGAGGATGGGGGATGGGATGGGGCTGGGGCTGGGGGTCCTGGGGAGTGGCTGGGGGGATGGGGTTGGGGGGGAGTTCTCGGGGGGGCAGATGGGCCGGGGGTCAAGGGTCAGGGGTCAGGGGTCAGAGGTCAGGGGTCAGGTTGCGCTCCCCTCCCTGAGTCGCCCCTGCCGTGGCAGCCGCGCGTTTCAGGAATATTACCAGGAGCACCTGGAGTACGCCTGCCCCACAGAGGACATTTACCTGGAGTAAGGGGGCCAGTGGGGGGGGGGGGGGAAGGGGGGGGGGTCTTCTGCTCTTCCCCCCCCCCCCCCCCCCCCAGAGACTCTGTCTGACCCCAACGGCAGCCGGCTTGGCTCCTCCCGCTCCCATCACCGCGCATCCTCACTGCTTCCCCCCTGGGGCTGAGGGCTGGGGGCCGGGGCCGCGCTGTGCTCGTGTGGGGAGGGGGCAACACGGCGTTTGAGGGGGGGGGGGGGGAGAGGGATGGAAGGAGGGGGGGGGGGAGCGTTGGCCGCCCCCCTGCTTGAGAAACCGACGCAGGCACAGAATGGGGGACGGGGAGGGGAGGTGTTGGGGTGAGCAGGATGGGGGGGGGGGGGGCAGCCCTGGGGGTCCCACAGTGGGGGGAAGCGGGGGGGGGGGGGGAGGTGGTGGGGGGTGGGCAGTGGGGGGGGCATCCGTGTGTGGGGCCGAACTTCACCCTCGCGCTGCCCCCCAGCTCCGCAATGCCCCCCCCCCAACCCCCCTCCTCAAAGGTTCCCTCCTGCCTTCACACGATGCCCCCCCCCCCTGGCTGCAGGGCTTCCCCTTCCCCCCCCCCCCCTCGCCCCCAGCCTCACGCTGCCCCCCCCCAACCCCATTCTGGGTCCGTGCCGGGGGGGGGGCAGAGGGGCCGGCGCTGGGACCCCAACCCCATCCCCAATAACCCCCCCCTCCCCCCCCCCGGGCCTGAATGTATTCAAACCAAGAGAGGAAAACCCGCGGGCGGGGGGGGGGGGGGGGGAGAGGAAGAGGAAGAGGAAGGGGAAGGGGAAGGGGAAGGGGAGGGGGGGGGGACGGTTCAACCCCCCCCCCATTGCTGTGCCTGGTGATTTCTTTTGCTTGCCGGCCCCCCATTCCGACCCGTGCTCGTTTCGTGCCGCCGCTCGATGTTCCGATATTTATCTCCCCCCTCCGCCACCACCGCGAGGCGTCCCGAGCAGCTGTCACTTGTACAAAGCACCCCCCCGACCCCCCCCCGGTTAAGGTTCGCCCCCCACTTTCCCCCCCCCAGCGCCTTGTCATCCACTTGGTCCTTCAATAAAATATATGCTTGGTGTGAGCGCGGCTCACAGAAATTGGGGGGGGGCTGGGGGGGGGGTTGGGGGTGATGAGGGCAGCTGGGGGGGGGAATGGAGAAGAAAGGAAGGAGCAGCGAGAGGAGGAAGGAGGAGAAGCTGCACCCATGGCTGGACGTGCCCTATGGCTCTCAAGGTGCCTCTGTGGGTCCCTATGGGTCCCAGTGTGTCTCTATGGGTCCCAATGTGTCGCTATGGCTCTCAAGGTGCCTCTATGGGTCCCAACGTGTCTCTGTGGGTCCCAATGGGTCCCAATGTGTCTCTATGGCTCCCCATGTGTCTCTATGAGTCCCAATGGGTCTCTATGGCTCTCTATGGGTCCCAATGGGTCCCAATGTGTCTCTATGGGTCCCAACGTGTCTCTATGGGTCCCAATGTGTCTCTATGGCTCTCAAGGTGCCTCTATGGGTCCCAATGTGTCTCTATGGCTCTCAAGGTGTCTCTATGGGTCCCAATGTGTCTCTATGGCTCTCAAGGTGCCTCTCTGGGTCCCAATGGGTCCCTATGGGTCCCAACGTGTCTCTATGGGTCCCAATGTGTCTCTATGGCTCTCAAGGTGTCTCTATGGGTCCCAATGTGTCTCTATGGCTCTCAATGTGTCTCTATGGGTCCCAATGGGTCCCAATGGGTCCCTATGGGTCCCAACGGGTCTCTATGGATCCCAACGTGTCCTCTATGGGTCCCAATGGGTCCCAACGTGTCTCTATGGGTCCCAATGGGTCCCAATGTGTCTCTATGGGTCCCAACGTGTCTCTATGGGTCCCCAACGTGTCTCTATGGCTCCCAATGTGTCTCTATGTGTCTCTATGGGTCTCTATGTGTCTCTATGGTCCTAACATGTCTCTATGGGTCCCAATGTGTCTCTATGGGTCTCTATGGGTCCCAATATGTCTAAACCCCGACCCCCACCCGGTTAAGGTTCGCCCCCCACTTCCCAACCCCAGCGCCTTGTCATCCACTTGGTCCTTCAATAAAATATATGCTTGGTGTGAGCGCGGCTCACAGAAATTGGGGGGGGGCTGGGGGGGGGGGTTGGGGGTGATGAGGGCAGCTGGGGGGGGAATGGAGAAGAAAGGAAGGAGCAGCGAGAGGAGGAAGGAGGAGAAGCTGCACCCATGGCTGGACGTGCCCTATGGCTCTCAAGGTGCCTCTGTGGGTCCCTATGGGTCCCAATGTGTCTCTATGGGTCCCAATGTGTCGCTATGGCTCTCAAGGTGCCTCTATGGGTCCCAATGTGTCTCTGTGGGTCCCAGTGTGTCTCTATGGCTCTCAATGTGTCTCTATGGGTCCCAATGGGTCCCTATGGGTCCCAACGTGTCTCTATGGATCCCAACGTGTCTCTATGGCTTCCCATGTGTCTCTATGAGTCCCAATGTGTCTCTATGGGTCTCTATAGGTCCCAATGTGTCTCTATGGGTCTCTATGGGTCCCAATGTGTCTCTATGTGTCTCTATGGGTCCCAATGGGTCCCAATGTGTCTCTATGTGTCTCTATGGGTCCCAATGGGTCTCTATGGGTCCCAACGGGTCTCTATGGGTCCCAATGGGTCCCAGTGTGTCTCTATGGGTCCCAATGTGTCTCTATGGCTCTCAATGTGTCTCCATGGGTCCCAATGGATCCCAATGTGTCTCTATGGGTCCCAATGTGTCTCTATGGCTCTCAAGGTGCCTCTATGGGTCCCAACGGGTCCCAACGTGTCTCTATGGGTTCCAATGGGTCCCAATGTGTCTCTATGGGTCTCAAGATGTCTCTATGGGTCCCAATGGATCCCAACGTGTCTCTATGGGTCCCAATGTGTCTCTATGGCTCTTAGTGTGACTCCATGGGTCCCAATGGATCCCAACGTGTCTCTATGGGTCCCAATGTGTCTCTATGAGTCTCAATCTGTGTCTATGGCTCTCCAGGTGTCCCTATGGGTCCCAATGTGTCTCTATGGGTCTCCACGGGTTCCAATGTGTCTCTATGGCTCTCAAGGTGCCTCTATGGGTCCCAATGGGTCCCAACGGGTCTCTATGGGTCCCAATTGGTCCCTATTGGTCCCAATGTGTCTCTATGGCTCTCAGTGTGTCTCTATGGCTCCCAATGTGTCTCTATGGGTCCCAACGTGTCTCTATGGGTCTCTATGTGTCTCTATGGTCCTAACATGTCTCTATGGGTCCCAATGTGTCTCTATGGGTCTCTATGGGTCCCAACATGTCTAAAACACCCCCCCCCCCCCCCGGTTAAGGTTCGCCCCCCACTTTCCCCCCCCCAGCGCCTTGTCATCCACTTGGTCCTTCAATAAAATATATGCTTGGTGTGAGCGCGGCTCACAGAAATTGGGGGGGGGGGGGGGGGGGTTGGGGGGTGATGAGGGCAGCTGGGGGGAGGGGGGGGGATGAGGGTGATGGGGGGGGAATGGAGAAGAAAGGAAGGAGCAGCGAGAGGAGGAAGGAGGAGAAGCTGCACCCATGGCTGGACGTGCCCTATGGCTCTCAAGGTGCCTCTGTGGGTCCCTATGGGTCCCTATGGATGCCAACGTGTCTCTATGGGTCCCAATGGGTCCCTATGGGTCCCAATGTGTCTCTATGGGTCCCAACGTGTCTCTATGGGTCCCATTGTGTCTCTATGGGTCCCAATGTGTCTCTATGGGTCCCAATGTGTCTCTATGGGTCCCAATGTGTCTCTATGGGTCCCAACGTGTCTCTATGGGTCCCAATGTGTCTCTATGGGTCCCAATGTGTCTCTATGGGTCCCATTGTGTCTCTATGGGTCCCAATGTGTCTCTATGGGTCCCAATGTGTCTCTATGGGTCCCATTGTGTCTCTATGGGTCCCAATGTGTCTCTATGGGTCCCATTGTGTCTCTATGGGTCCCAACGTGTCTCTATGGGTCCCAATGTGTCTCTATGGGTCCCATTGTGTCTCTATGGGTCCCAATGTGTCTCTATGGGTCCCAACGTGTCTCTATGGGTCCCAACGTGTCTCTATGGGTCCCATTGTGTCTCTATGGGTCCCAATGTGTCTCTATGTGTCTCTATGGCTCCCAACGTGTCTCTATGGCTCCCATTGTGTCTCTATGGGTCCCATTGTGTCTCTATGGGTCCCATTGTGTCTCTATGGGTCCCAACGTGTCTCTATGGGTCCCAATGTGTCTCTATGGGTCCCAATGTGTCTCTATGGGTCCCATTGTGTCTCTATGGGTCCCAACGTGTCTCTATGGGTCCCATTGTGTCTCTATGGGTCCCATTGTGTCTCTATGGGTCCCAGTGTGTCTCTATGGGTCCCAATGTGTCTCTATGGGTCCCAGTGTGTCTCTATGGGTCCCAATGTGTCTCTATGGGTCCCAACGCGTCTCTATGGGTCCCAATGGGTCCCAGTGTGTCTCTATGGGTCCCAACGTGTCTCTATGGGTCCCAATGTGTCTCTATGGGTCCAAATGGGTCCCAGTGTGTCTCTATGGGTCCCATTGTGTCTCTATGGGTCCCAACGCGTCTCTATGGGTCCCATTGTGTCTCTATGGGTCCCATTGTGTCTCTATGACTCCCAGTGGGTCCCAGTGTGTCTCTACGGATCCCAATGTGTATCTATGGGTCCCAGTGTGTCTCTATGGGTCCCATTGTGTCTCTATGGGTCCCATTGTGTCTCTATGGGTCCCAACGTGTCTCTATGGGTCCCATTGTGTCTCTATGGATCCCAACGTGTCTCTATGGGTCCCATTGTGTCTCTATGGGTCCCAATGTGTCTCTATGGGTCCCAACGTGTCTCTATGGGTCCCAACGTGTCTCTATGGGTCCCATTGTGTCTCTATGGGTCCCAACGCGTCTCTATGGGTCCCATTGTGTCTCTATGGGTCCCAACGTGTCTCTATGGGTCCCAAAGTGTCTCTATGGGTCCCAACGTGTCTCTATGGGTCCCAAAGTGTCTCTATGGGTCCCAATGTGTCTCTATGGGTCCCAGTGTGTCTCTATGTGTCCCATTGTGTCTCTATGGGTCCCAATGTGTCTCCATGGGTCCCATTGTGTCTCTATGGGTCCCAACGTGTCTCTATGGGTCCCATTGTGTCTCTATGGGTCCCATTGTGTCTCTATGGGTCCCAATGGGTCCCATTGTGTCTCTATGGGTCCCATTGTGTCTCTATGGGTCCCAACGTGTCTCTATGGGTCCCAATGTGTCTCTATGGGTCCCAGTGTGTCTCTATGGGTCCCAACGTGTCTCTATGGGTCCCAATGTGTCTCTATGGGTCCCAACGTGTCTCTATGGGTCCCAATGTGTCTCTATGGGTCCCCATGTGTCTCTATGGGTCCCATTGTGTCTCTATGGGTCCCAACGTGTCTCTATGGGTCCCAATGTGTCTCTATGGGTCCCATTGTGTCTCTATGGGTCCCAATGTGTCTCTATGGGTCCCATTGTGTCTCTATGGGTCCCAATGTGTCTCTATGGGTCCCAGTGTGTCTCTATGGGTCCCATTGTGTCTCTATGGGTCCCAAAGTGTCTCTATGGGTCCCAATGTGTCAAGGGAGGCGATCCTCCCCCTCTGCTCTGCCCTGCTGAGGCCTCACCTGGAGCACTGCGTCCAGTTCTGGGCTCCCCAGCACAAAACAGACAGGGAGCTCTTGGGAAGAGTCCAGCGGAGGGCCAAAAGATGGTGAGGGGCCTGGAGCATCTCTGCTATGGGGAAAGGCTGAGGGAACTGGGTCTGTTCAGCATGGAGGAAAGAAGGCTGGGAGGAGACCTGATCCAGGTCTATCAGCATCTGAGGTGTGGGGGGCAGAGACCTGCCTGGATGCCAACCTGTGCGACCTGCTGTATGGGTCCCAATGTGTCTCTATGAGTCTCAACATTTATCTATGGGTCCCAATGGGTCTCAGTGTGTCTCTATGGCTCCCAATGTGTCTCTATGGGTCTCTATGGGTCTCTATGTGTCTCTATGGTCCTAACATGTCTCTATGTGTCCCAATGTGTCTCTATGGGTCTCTATGGGTCCCAACATGTCTAAACCACCCCCCCCCTGTTAAGGTTCGCCCTCCACTTCCCCCCCCCAGCGCCTTGTCATCCACTTGGTCCTTCCATAAAATATATGCTTGGTGTGAGCGCGGCTCACAGAAATTGGGGGGGGGCTGGGGGGGGGTTGGGGGGTGATGAGGGCAGATGGGGGGGGAATGGAGAAGAAAGGAAGGAGCAGCGAGAGGAGGAAGGAGGAGAAGCTGCACCCATGGCTGGACGTGCCCTATGGCTCTCAAGGTGCCTCTGTGGGTCCCTATGGGTCCCAGTGTGTCTCTATGGGTCCCAATGTGTCTCTGTGGGTCCCAATGGGTCCCTATGGGTTCCAACGTGTCTCTATGGATCCCAACGTGTCTCTATGGCTTCCCATGTGTCTCTATGTGTCCCAATGTGTCTCTATGGGTCTCTATGGGTCCCAATGGGTCCCAATGTGTCTCTATGTGTCTCTATGGGTCCCAATGTGTCTCTATGGGTCTCTATGGGTCCCAACGGGTCTCTATGGGTCCCAATGGGTCCCAGTGTGTCTCTATGGGTCCCAATGTGTCTCTATGGCTCTTAGTGTGACTCCATGGGTCCCAATGGATCCCAACGTGTCTCTATGGGTCCCAATGTGTCTCTATGAGTCTCAATCTGTGTCTATGGCTCTCCAGGTGTCCCAATGGGTCCCAATGTGTCCCTATGGGTCCCAACGTGTCTCTGTGGGTCCCAATGGGTCCCAATGTGTCTCTATGGGTCCCAATGGGTCTCTATGGGTCCCAATGTGTCTCTATGGCTCTCAATGTGTATCCATTGGTCCCAATGGATCCCAAGGTGTCTCTATGGGTCCCAATGGGTTCCAACGTGTCTCTATGGGTCTCTGTGGGTCCCAATGTGTCTCTATGGGTCTCTATGGGTCCCCAACGTGTCTCTATGGCTCTCAATGTGTCTCTATGGGTCCCAATGGGTCCCAGTGTGTCTCTATGGGTCCCAATGTGTCTCTATGGGTCTCTATCTGTCTCTATGGTCGTAACATGTCTCTGTGGGTCCCAATGTGTCTCTATGGGTCCCAATGTTTCTCTATGGCTCTCAAGGTGTCTCTATGGCTCCCAATGTGTCTCTATGGGTCCCAACGTGTCTCTATGGGTCTCAAAGTGTCTCCATCGCTCTCAATGTGTCTCTGCGTGGGGATCCCAATGGGACGTGGGGACCTCAATGGGACATGGAAGATCCCAATGGGACATGGAGGAACCCCAATGGGACATGGAGGATCCCAATGGAACATAGAGGATCCCAATGGGACGTGGAGGATCCCAATGGGACATGGGGACCCCAGTGGGATGTGGAGGATCCCAATGGGTCGTGGAGACCTCAATGGACATGGCTACCTCAATGAGATGTGGAGGATCCCAATTGGTCGTGGGGACCTCAAAGGCACTCTGGTACCCCAATGGGACGTGGGGACCTCAATGGGATGTGAAGGATCCCAATGGGACATGGAGGAACCCAATGGGACATGGAGGAACCCAATGGGAAGTGGAGGAACCCAATGGGACATGGTGGATCCCAATGGGACATGGAGGAACCCAATGGGACATGGTGGATCCCAATGGGACATGGAGGAACCCAATGGGACGTGGGGACCTCAGTGGGAAATGGAGGATCCCAATGGGACATGGAGGATCCCAATGGGACATGGAGGAACCCAATGGGACGTGGGGACCCCAATGGGACATGGAGGAACCCAATGGGATGTGGAGGATCCCAATGGGACATGGAGGAACCCAATGGGACGTGGGGACCCCAATGGGACATAGAGGATCCCAATGGGATGTGGAGGATCCCAATGGGATGTGGAGGACCCCAATGGGACGTGGAGGACCTTAATGGGACATGGAGGACCTTAATGGGACATGGAGGACCCTAATGGGACATGGAGGATCCCAATCGGACATGGAGGAACCCAATGGGACATGGAGGATCCCAATGGGACATGGAGAAACCCAATGGGACGTGGAGGATCCCAATGGGTCGTGGAGACCTCAATGAGATGTGGAGGATCCCAATTGGTCGTGGGGACCCCAATGGGACGTGGAGGACTTTGATGGGACGTGGGGACCTCAAGGGAATGTGAAGGATCCCAATGGGACATGGAGGAACCCAATGGGACATGGAGGAGCCCTAAGGGTCATGGGGACCCCAATGGGATGTGGAGGATCCCAATGGGTCGTGGAGGACCTTAATGGGACATGGAGAAACCCAATGGGACCTGGAGACTTCAATGGGATGTGGAGGATCCCAATGGGACGTGGGGACCCCAATGGGACGTGGGGACCCCAATGGGAAATGGAGGACCCCAATGGAACATGGAGGAACCCAATGGAACATGGAGGATCTCAATGGGACATGGAGGACCCCAATGGGACATGGGGACCCCAATGGGATGTGGGGACCTCAATGGGACATGGAGGACTTTGATGGGACATGGAGGACTTTAATGGGACATGGGGACCTCAATGGGACATGGAGGATCCCAATGGGACATGGAGGAACCCAATGGGACATGGAGGATCCCAATGGGACATGGAGGATCCCAATGGGACATGGAGGAACCCAATGGGACATGGGGGATCCCAATGGGATGTGGAGGACCCCAATGGGACGTGGGGACCTCAGTGGGACTTGGGGACCCTAATGGGACATGGGGACCTCAATGGGACATGGAGGAACCCAATGGGAAGTGGAGGAACCCAATGGGACATGTAGGATCCCAATGGGATGTGGAGAAACCCAATGGGACATGGTGGATCCCAATGGGATGTGGAGGATCCCAATGGGACGTGGGGACCTCAATGGGACATGGGGACCCCAATGGGACGTGGGGACCCCAATGGGACGTGGGGACCTCAATGGGATGTGGAGGATCCCAATGGGACGTGGAGGATCCCAATGGGACATGGAGGAACCCAATGGGTCATGGGGACCCCAATGGGACGTGGGGACCCCAATGGGACGTGGGGACCTCAATGGGATGTGGGGACCCGTGGGGTCAGAGAGCGAGGAACGACGTGAAGCTTTCTTATAAATTTATTACATAATAATAATAATAATAATATAATATAAGAAACATAGATCTCTGTGGGGGATGTGTATCACAACGTCAAGGGCGGGAGGCGAATGGCCACACCTCCATGACTCTGGAGAAGGAGAAATCTCCTCCGAAAATCCATACAAAATTAAGGGTGAAGTCAAACTGACCCTGTAAAATTAAAAACGGAACGAAACAAAACAAACCAAAAAAAAAACCCACAGGTGAGTTCGTCCGGGTGGGATCGAGGGCGGAGGTGGGACGAGGCCCGCGGCTCCGCGCACGCGTGTGCGAGGTGCAGGCGTGTGGATGCACATGCAGAGTCCTGGTGAGTGTGCACGTGCCCGGGGGGCCGCGCGCGTGTGGGGATACACGCACATGTCTGCATGCAGGCCAGCAATGGGGGATGCACGTGTGCTGGAGGAAGAAAACCGGGCCGCACGGCGCTGCTGACCGAGCTGGGGGCCGCTGGTAACAAAGCACGGGGGCTTTGGCTGCCCGTGGCCATCAGACACAAAGCACAACGGGTTTGGTGCCCATGGTCATCAGCAATGATGTGCATTGGCTTTGGTTGCCCATGGCCATCAACTACAAAGCATGATGGCTTTGGCTGCCCATGGCCATCAGACACAAAGCACGATGACTTTGGTTGACCATGGCCATCAGCAACAAATCATAATGACTTTGGTTGCCCATGGCCATCAACCACAAAGCACAACGGGTTTGGTTGCCCATGGCCTTCAGCAATGATGTGCATTGGCTTTGGCTGCCCATGGCCATCAGCAACAAAGCACAATGGGTTTGGTTGCCCATGGCCATCAGCAGTGATGTGCATTGGCTTTGGTTGACCATGGCCATCAGCAACAAAGCACAACGAGTTTGGTTGCCCATGGCCATCAGCAATGATGTGCATTGGCTTTGGCTGCCCATGGCCATCAGCAACAAATCATAATGACTTTGGTTGCCCATGGCCATCAACCACAAAGCACGATGGCTTTGGCTGCCCATGGCCATCAGCAACAAAGCATGATGACTTTGGCTGCTCACGGCCATCAACCACAAAGCACGATGGCTTTAGCTGCCTATGACCATCAGCAATGATGCCCATTGGCTTTGGTTGCCCATGGCCATCAGACACAAAGCACAATGGGTTTGGTTGCCCATGGCCATCAGCAATGATGTGCATTGGCTTTGATTGACCATGGCCATCAGCAACAAATCATAATGACTTTGGTTGCCCATGGCCATCAGACACAAAGCATAATGGATTTGATTGCCTATGGCCATCAGCAATGATGTGCATTGGCTTTGGTTGACCATGGCCATCAGCAACAAATCATAATGACTTTGGTTGACCATGGGCATCAGCAACAAAGCATGATGGCTTTGGTTGCCCATGGCCATCAGCAATGATCTGCATTGGCTTTGGCTGCCCATGGCCATCAGCAGCAAAGCATGATGACTTTGGTTGCCCATGGCCATCAACTACAAAGCACGATGGCTTTGGCTGCCTATAGCCATCAGACACAAAGCATAATGGATTTGGTTGCCCATGGCCATCAGACACAAAGCACAATGGTTTTGGCTGCCTATGGCCATCAGCAACAAATCATAATGGATTTGGTTGCCCATGGCCATCAACTACAAAGCACGATGGCTTTGGCTGCCCATGGCCATCAGACACAAAGCATAATGGATTTGGTTGCCTATGGCCATCAGCAACAAAGCACGATGACTTTGGTTGCCCGTGGCCATCAGACACAAAGCACAATGGGTTTGGTTGCCCATGGCCATCAGCAATGATGTGCATTGGCTTTGGTTGCCCATGGGCATCAGCAACAAAGCATGATGACTTTGGCTGCTCATGGCCATCAACCACAAAGCACGATGGCTTTAGCTGCCCATGACTGGTTGCCCATGGCCATCAGCAATGATGTGCATTGGCTTTGGCTGCCCATGGCCATCAACCACAAAGCACAACGGCTTTGGTTGCCCATGGCCATCAGACACAAAGCATGATGACTTTGGCTGACCATGGCCATCAGCAACAAAGCACGATGGCTTTGGTTGCCCATGGCCATCAGACACAAAGCATAATGGATTTGGTTGCCTATGGCCATCAGCAACAAAGCACGATGGCTTTGGCTGCCCATGGCCATCAACCACAAAGCACAACGGGTTTGGTGCCCATGGCCATCAGCAGCAAAACTCATTGGCTTTGGTTGACCATGGCCATCAGCCACAAGTCATAATGGCTTTGGCTGCCCACGGCCATCAGCCACAAAGTGCGTTGGGTTTTGGTTCCTTTTGTTCCTAACGTCAGAGTTACAGAGGGGGGGGGGGGGTTATGAAGAAATGAGGATCGATGGGTTTTGGTTTGGACAAAGGAAAAATACCAACAACTTTTTTTTTTGTGTTTGTTTGCTTTGTTTTTTTCTTAAAAATTCCCTTCGAAGCCAGAAAAAAAAAATAATCAAAAAACCAAAAACCCCAAGAAGTGAAGTGTCTCCCTTTGTACAGAAGGAACCCAATGTCGAGAAGCCATGAGCATCACAGTGAGGGCAGCGGGCGCCGCGCGCTCGGCCTCCTCCTGAATGGCTTGTCAAAGCGAAGCGTCTCACTGGGTCCGGGATGCTCGGGGTGGATGATGCCAATGCCATCAGATCTAAGGTCAGAAAAGAGCTATCTACACGGGGCAAAAAAACCCTCTTTGCTTCAGCTGAGAGAAAAAAACCCAACGAAAATAAAGGTTAAGTAGCAGCAGCTGCTGGAGCTGAAACGGTGAGCTTCTGTCTGGGTGGGAGCAGAAATGAGGGGGGGATGCGACCACTGCCGGGGCCGATCCGCGCTCACTGCTGTGGGGAGCCGTGCGGGGCCGTCCCCAAAGGCCTGAGCCCACGATGGTGGAGCTCCGTGTGCATCCGGCCATGGAGGGGGTGGGCAAGGAGATGGGAGGGAGAGGAAAGGACGGGCAATGAGATGGGAGGGTGAGAATAGAAGGGATGGGAAATGAGATGGGAGGAGGAGGAATAGAAGGGATGGGAAATGAGATGGGAGGGTGAGAATAGAAGGGATGGGAAATGAGATGGGAGGAGGAATAGAAGGGATGGGAAATGAGATGGGAGGAGGAATAGAAGGGATGGGAAATGGGACGGGAGGAGGAGGAGTAGAAGGGATGGGAAATGGGATGGAAGGAGGAATAGAAGGGATGGGAACTGAGATGGGAGGAGTAGAAGGGATGGGAACTGAGATGGGAGAAGGAATAGAAGGGATGGGAAATGAGATGGGAGGATGGGGAATAGAAGGGATGGGAACTGAGATGGGAAAAGGAGGAATAGAAGGGATGGGAACTGAGATGGGAGGAGGAGGAATAGAAGGGATGGGAAATGGGATGGATGAGGAACAGAAGGGATGGGAACTGAGATGGGAGGAGGAGGAATAGAAGGGATGGGAAATGGGATGGATGAGGAACAGAAGGGATGGGAAATGGGATGGGAGGAGGAATAGAAGGGATGGGAACTGAGATGGGAGGAGGAGGAATAGAAGGGATGGGAACTGAGATGGGAGGAGGAATAGAAGGGATGGGAACTGAGATGGGAGGAGGAGGAAAGGATGGACAATGAGATGGGAGGGTGAGGAAAGGACAGGCAATGAGATGGGAGGGTGAGAATAGAAGGGATGGGAAATGAGATGGGAGGAGGAGGAAAGGATGGACAATGAGATGGGAGGGTGAGGAAAGGACGGGCAATGAGATGGGAGGGTGAGAATAGAAGGGATGGGAAATGAGATGGGAGGAGGAGGAGTAGAAGGGATGGGAACTGAGATGGGAGGAGGAATAGAAGGGATGGGAACTGAGATGGGAGGGTGAGGAATAGAAGGAATAGAAGATTCTATGATTCTATGATTCTATGATTCTATGGGAGGAGGAGTAGAAGGGATGGGAACTGAGATGGGAGGAGGAGGAGTAGAAGGGATGGGAACTGAGATGGGAAGAGGAATAGAAGGGATGGGAAATGGGATGGGAGGAGGAATAGAAGGGCTGGGCACTGAGATGGGAAGATAAAGCTGCGGAGGAGACGGGCACTGAGGAGGTGGCGCTGCTCCGTGCTGGAAGCAGGGTTTGGCGCAGACCCGAGCAGCCGTGGGGACGGGGCGACGGCACGGCCGTGGTTGGGTGTCGCCTTCTTTTGTGTTTTCCTGACTGGGACGAGCCGTGGTGCCGTGGGGTCTTCGCCCCGTGGTCACCCAGTGTTTTCCAACACAGGCACGGCTGCAGCTGCTTGGCACGGTGGGAGCTGGGGGGCACACGGTGGCGCGGGCGCCGGGCAGAACTGTGTGCCCACCGTCCATCTCCAGCCCTGGGCGGGAGGACGGGGCAGCGGTGGGGGCGAGGAAGGCTTTTGGGAAATGGCAAGAAGGCGTCCAGCTTCCCGGTCCCAGACCGAACGTCCTGCAGAAAAGTTTCGCTCTGCAGGCTTCTGGCCCCTCGTGGCGAAGGGCGGCTGCAGGCGGGGGTCTCTGTGGGTCGCCCCAGAAGCAGCTGCGGAAGGGGCAGAGACCAGAACTCCTCAGACGGAGCCCGAGGAGCCGCCTGCACTCAGGGCAACACGGAACACTCCAACCTGTGCGCCGAGCGCTGGGGGCTCGCGGCCGTGCCGGGGGGATGCTGGGCAGCGGGACTGCGCTGCTCTGGGGGGGTGGGGGCTGCTGGGGTCTGCGTTACCTGCAGGAATGGGGAGAGGGAAATGGGGAGGGGGATGGGGATGGGGATAGGGGTAGGGATAGGGATGGGTTAGGGGTAGGGATGGGGGTAGGGATAGGGATAGGGATGGGGATGGGGATGGGGATGGGGATGGGGATGGGGATGGGGATGGGGATGGGGATGGGGATGGGGATAGGGATGGGGGTAGGGATAGGGGTAGGGGTAGGGATAGGGATAGGGATAGGGATAGGGATAGGGATAGGGATGGGGATGGGGATGGGGATAGGGGTAGGGATAGGGATGGGGATGGGGATAGGGATAGGGATAGGGATGGGGATAGAGATAGAGATAGGGGTAGGGATAGGGATGGGGATGGGGATAGGGGTAGGGATGGGGATGGGTTGGGTATAGGGATAGGGATAGGGATAGGGATAGGGATAGGGATAGGGATAGGGATAGGGATGGGGATGGGGATAGGGATAGGGATGGGGATGGGGATGGGGATAGGGATAGGGATGGGTTGGGGATAGGGAGAGGGGTAGGGATAGGGATAGGGGTAGGGATAGAGGTAGGGATAGGGGTAGGGATAGGGATGGGGATAGGGATGGGTTGGGGATGGGGATGGGGATGGGTTGGGGATAGGGATAGGGATGGGGATAGGGATAGGGATAGGGATAGGGATAGGGATAGGGATAGGGATAGGGATGGGGATGGGGATAGGGATAGGGATGGGGATAGGGATGGGTTGGGGATGGGGATGGGGATGGGTTGGGGATAGGGATAGGGATGGGGATAGGGATAGGGATAGGGATGGGGATAGGGATAGGGATAGGGATGGGGATAGGGATGGGTTGGGGATGGGGATGGGGATGGGTTGGGGATAGGGATAGGGATGGGGATAGGGATAGGGATAGGGATAGGGATAGGGATGGGGATGGGGATAGGGATGGGTTGGGGATGGAGATGGGGATGGGGATAGGGATAAGGAAGGGGATGGAAACAGGGATGGGAATAGGGATGAGGATGGAGGAGGTGGGAGCAGGGTGCAGGCGCAGGGCTGCAGAACAAAGCTGGGCAGCCTAGGCAGAACCTGCACTGGTGCAGAGGTTCGGAGCACGGTGAGCTGCGGCATGCAGGACAGTGCACGAGCGGCAAGCATGGGGCGTGCAGCAGGAGAGGACGGCGTGGGGCGCGAGGCTGATGCACCAACGGCACGGAAGCCCCACGGCATGGCGCAGGCGACGGGCAGCCCCACAGCACCGCAGGGAGGCCACGCAGAAGCAGCCGTGAGGAACAGGAGGGTGGGCTGGCGGCCTGTGGAACTCCCCAGTGTCTGTGGCAGAGGCTGCAGGGCACAGGGCAGCGATGGCACGGGATGCGGCCGCGCCGCCTCGCCAGGCTGATGGAACAGAAGGAAGGTTTGGGGTTGAGGGGAAGGCGTCTGGCTCACGGCACGGCTCTGAGATCCGGGCTGCGAGGAGCAGGAGGTGACAACAAGAACCGGTGGGGGCAGGCAGAGCACGGAGGAGCGCGGAGCAGCCGTGGCCGCTGCACATCCGTGGTGCAAGGACCGTCCTGGGCACGAGCGTGCCGACAAACTCCGGTTCACCAGAGGGTGCTCCCTCGTGCCAGGGTGGGAGCAGGGGATGCAATGCGGGTCATGGGGGGGGGGGGGGAGCTGAGGATGAAGGATGGGGACGATGCGATGCTCGTGTCGAAATGTGAAGAGACCGTAAGGAAGGACTGGGGAGCGTGGTGGGGTGCAGGGCTGGATGGGACCGGAGGTGGTAACGGCACAGGGCACGGTGCGGGCACACGACGGAGCAGCATTGGCACACGCAGGAGGGCGGGCGCAGAGGCAAAGCTGGCCAGCAAGGAGGCGGCCTCGGGTGGACGCGATGGCTGCAGTCAAAGCTGGGATGGCTCCTGGCTCCCCCGTTATCGGGTGGGAGGCCTGGAGTAACCCGGGTATCTACAGCGGGAGTTCTGCCTGCGGAATAAGAAGGTACAGGTTGGGAGCCCCTCGCCTCCCCCGTGCAAGTGCTGGGGCATCGCCTGGGGAGGGAAGAAGCGCTGCGGATACACAGAATTCAGTGGTTTCCCGAGAGCTCCGAGTGGAGCCTCAGAGGCCGAGAGCTCAGGGTAAGGAGGCAGCACCGCAGCCGCCAGGGCCCAACCGAGGGGCTGAGCCCGGGGCCGCGCGCAGGGGAAGGGGCCGCAGCCCCAGCCCTGGGCCTTCCACCGGCCGAAGGTTGTAAAGGTTCGTAGATGTGTGAGGGTCAGAAGGAACCTCCTTGTCCTTCCCTCTAGCACCAGAAGAGTTAATGCCTTCGTGGGGGACTCGGCTTTTGGGGAACACCAGTCACCAAGCCGTCCCCTGGCCGCCCCTGAGCCCGGGCGCGCGATGCCGGCCAGGGGAGCGCGTGGGGCCGGGAACGGAGCTGCTGCCCCTCCGGCACCGGGGCCGCCCCAAGCCGTGGGTCTGCGGGTTCCCCGGCGCCGGAGGGAGAGCAGCGTCCGGGAGCGGGGACTGGAAGCTCTCCACCTCCGTGCGTCTGCCTCTGCCTGCGGGGATGGAAGACGTGGTGTGTCCCAAAAACCGAGCGGATTCGTTGCTTCGTGTTTCCAAATCTTTAAAATCCAGAGTGTCTGAAAGGAGCTGTTGGTTGGTTGGTTGGTTTTTTTTTTTTCCAAAGTTTTTTTTTTTTTTTTTAAAAAGACTTTTTTTTTTTTTTTTTGCCTTTTTTTTTTTTTTGCCTTTTTTTTTTTTGCCTTTTTTTTTTTTTGCCTTTTTTTTTTTTTTGCCTTTTTTTTTTTTTTTGCCTTTTTTTTTTTTGCCTTTTTTTTTTTTTTTTTTGCCTTTTTTTTTTTTGGAACATTCATTCAGTCAGTCGCTTAAAAACTCCCGTGAGCGATGGGCGACCTGGGGGAGGGGTGCAGGCACCGCCTCGTCTGCATCTCAACAAGTCTAGAGATATATAGATTTAGTAAAATTATAACAAAATCAGGTGGCTATAGCTATAGATATAGATATATAGATATTTGTTCTCTCTTTTCAAATATATAGCTGATCGGTTAAAAAGATGCAAAATAAGGATGACAAGGACAGAGTGGGAATCCCGTGGGTCAGAATCGTCTCTTGTAGATCATCAGCTGCTCTCTATATAAATGCACGGAGATTAAATATTACCCATCAACGCGTCCCCTTGGAAACAAGACCCCAAACCAAGAGGAAACCAAACACCTCCCCCCACCCCCCCACCCTCACCGTTGGCAAAGCGTTTGCTGCTGGGTCCCCACCAGCCTCCCTCGACACCCCCCAAACATGCTTCAATCCATGCGGTTTCGCTCCCTCTCCTCTCTCGCGCGGCTCCGGTCTGCCGGGAGAGCCGGACGAGGGGCTGCGGGGTGGGAGCGGGGCGGGAGCGGGGCGGCCACCCCCACGGCACCAGGACCCCTGGCTGGGCCGCCCCGCCGCCGAGGCTGCTCCCCCCCCCCCCCTCAGCACCCTGCCTGCCTCCTGCAGCAGGCGGCACCACTGGGCCGAGCCGCGCCAACAGGCCTCGTTGTGCCACCGGGCCTCGTTGTGCCATCAGGCCTTGTGCCACCAGGCCTCACTGTACTGCTGGGCCTAACGGTGCCACCAGGCCTCATGCCACTGGGCCTAATTGTGCCACTGAGCCTAACTGTACTGCTGGGCCTAACTGAGCCACCAGGCCTAACTGTGTCACCAGGCCTAACCGTACTGCTGGGCCTAACTAAGCCACCAGGCCTAACTGTACTGCTGGGCCTAACTGAGCCACCGGGCCTTGTGCCACCAGGCCTAACTGTACTGCTGGGCCTAACTGAGCCACCAGGCCTCGTGCCACCAGGCCTAACAGTACTGCTGGGCCTAACTAAGCCACCAGGCCTAACTGTACTGCTGGGCCTAACTGAGCCACCAGGCCTAACCGTACTGCTGGGCCTAACTGTGCCACCAGGCCTCGTGCCACCAGGTCTAACAGTACTGCTGGGCCTAACTGTGCCACCAGGCCTCGTGCCACCAGGCCTAACAGTACTGCTGGGCCTAACTGAGCCACCAGGCCTCGTGCCGCTGGGCCTAACTGAGCCACCAGGCCTTGTTGTGCCACCAGGCCTCGCTATTCCACTGGGCCTGGGTGCTTCATTGGGCCCAGCCATGTCACTGGGCCTAGTTGCACTGCTGGGCCTAAGCGCACCATGAAGCCTAGCTGTGCCACCGGGCCTGGCCACACCACCAGGCCTAGAGGCACTGCCAGGCCTAGCTATGCTTCCAGGCCTCGCTGTGTCGCTGGGCCTGGCTGCACAGCTGGGTTTAGCCACACTGCTGGGGCCTGGCTGCACTGCTGGGCCTGGCTGTGCTGCACACCCCAGGGCCTGGCCGGCCCGCTCCCACCTGCCACGCGAGGTGCCTGCAGGAGGGTCAGGCTCCTCGCCTGGCGGCGGGCCGGCCCCCAGCCCCAGCCAGGTGTCACCGTGCCACAGGCCAGGCACAGAGCCGTGGCATGGCGGCACGTGGCTCCTCGGCCCTTCCGGCCACTGGCGACGCCCCCAGGCAAGAGCACATCAAGCGATATACAGGCCGGACTCTCTGGGAGGGACGGAAAAGAGGATGTATTTCATGCAACATTCCTTTTCCCGAAGGCGTCGCGGGGCCGGCGGGGCCGAGCGGGGCTGCGCGTGCGCGGCGCGGGGCTGCCTGGGAGCGGGTGGGGGCCGTCAGGCTCCGCACCCTTCAGTGCAGTGCTCAGAGTAGAAAGAGAATCAAAATGGGTTTTATTAGTCTGGTAGAAACGTCCCCCCGCCCCGTTGGTGGCTCTGGAAGAGGCCGGCGCTGCCTAGCATGGTCAGCTGTCTACCAGCTGCTTGAGTGCTCGCTCGATGTTCATCCGGTGCCCGACCCGTGTCACCCCCAACTCCACAAAGTCCTCCTTGGTGAGGGCGGGCAGATGCGTGCCCTCGATCTCATGGTCCTCAAACTTGTCTCGGTGCTCCACCAAGTTGATGCTTTCCAGCCAGTCCCCAACGTCGTACTTGTTCCACAGGTGGAGGGGTTTCTGCATGAAGGGCCTCGGCGGGTGGAGGGTGTGCAGGGGCGGCCCTGGCGAGGGGGATGGGGACGGGGAGCGGCTCCGGGCGCTCACACTCCTGACCACAAAGCGCACCTCCTTGGGCTCGTGTGGGATGGAGAGGCTGGAAGATTTGAGGATGGTGGGAGGGGTCAGGCCGTAGGGCCGCACGGTGCTGAGCGGCTCTGTCCGATCCAGAGCCGGCTTCACGGGGCTGGGGGTACGTCGGGTTACGGGGTAGCGACTGCCAGGTCGAACCGTGTAGGTGGTCCCGGAGCTCCGCTGGGAAATGGTGCTGAGTTCTCCTAAACTACTGAAAAGTCTGCAGAAAGAACGGTACAGCGAGAGAGAGAGAGGAGAGAGAGCAGAGCGCGGGGTGAGGCCAGGTCCCCAGACACAGAGCACACACACAACGCGCGGGGACGCGGCTCGGAGCTCCGGCCAAGACCTGCTGCAAGCCCTTGCGAGGTCTGCTCCGAGGAGGCAGAAGAGGTGCGGGGATTTCCTCCAGGAGCTCTGGATCTCGGCCGCGCTGCCATCGCTCCGCACACCCAAAACCCTCCTGGGAGCAGCCCTGGCCCTGCAGCCCTCTGTGGATTCACTGGGAAGTGCCACGCTGAGGACCTCGCACCACCGCCTGCCCCCTCTGGCTGGGACCACCTCCCCTCACTAAAGCAGGGCGCCAGGCACAGCCAGAGCAACACACAACCGCCTGAGCACATCTGCCACGGGGACAGAGCCCCACTGTAGGACGACAGGGACTTCCAGCACCTCTCCAGGCACCGGCGCGAGGCTCCGGGCGTGGGGCAGCAGGATCCGACCGTCACAGAATGGGGCTGAGCTCTGCTGCGGGCTGTGCGTGGGGCAGGAGGGCCCTGACCTGTCTACATCTTGCTCTGCCCCCATAAGCATAAATGCTCCGACCCGCAGGGCCGTGTGAGAGCAGCGTGGTGCTGGGCCAGTCCCTTCTGCAGCAGCGCCGGGGATGCGCGGTGTCCCTGGGCACCGGCCAACGTCTGCCCTGCACCAGACTGAAGGATCTGACAGGAGACAAACGGTGCTGCAAGAACACCTCCCTTCTGCCATCAGCCGCTTGTCACAAACCTGGCCTGGCGTAAACAAGGATGCTCCCAATGAGGAAATAAAACGAAACACAAAAACAGCAGAGGGCAACTGCCTGGAGTGCTCTGACCGGAGGGAGCCCCTCAGCCTGGGGAGCGCGGAGGTGGCATCCTGTGGGGCCATCGGGGCCTCGGTGCTGAGCGGGGCCGTGGGACTCTGCGCGGTCCTTCTGTGCACCCGGCATCCAGCTCAGCCACTTCTGCCCCGTGCTGCCTCCAGCTGCCCTGCCTGCCGCTCTTTGACTAGGCTGTGCTTTGCCCAACAAGCAGCCAATGGAGCGCGTTGCCCCTGGCCGGTGGGCAACCCAACCTCCAGCCCAGCCACGGAGGAGCAGGAAGGCACTGGGGCACCCTGCAGCTCTGCCTTCCCCTCCTGGAACAAAGCGACGGCTACAGAAATGCACTCAGTGCCACAAGCCACCAACGCAGGCGCTGCGTGAGAGCCGCGCTCTGAGAGGCCCAGAGGCGCTAACTGAAGATGGTGAATAGATTCCTATCCGCAGGAAGAGGAAGGGCAGCCCGTGGGCTCAGCCACGCTGCCTCTTGCGCTGATCCTCTTCCCACCTTGGCACAGAAAGCAGGAGTTAGAAAGGAGCGTGACGGTGAGTCACACTTGGGAAGCGCCACCAGTACGAAAGAGGGACAACTGAACGACCTTGAGGACTGCGGTACGAGAAACAGAACACGAAGGGACGGAACGCAGCTCACAAAGGGCTGGCAAAGGATCTCTGCTTTCAGCCAGAGCTCATCCGGAGGAAATGATGAAGGAAGAGAAAGTTCTGGGTCTGCTGGCACAGCCCGGAGGCACTGGCACAGCAGGAGTGCCTCAAGACCTACGTGTGAACTCGCATCACCGCAGCAGACACCGCTGCCATCTCTGCTGCTGGAATTCGGAGGACGGTTCGGGTTCCCCCACGTTCAAGAAAGGTAAATGTGAAGAGGAGAGGCTGCAGGCAGCGGCAGCTGGTTGCCAAGAGCTTGCTCAGCCCGGCCAAGATGGGATGGAGAGGGGCACCGCTCCCAGAGGTTGGGAAAGGAGAGCCTGCAGTGGGAGAGAGCAAGGATGCCATGCAGGAATGCTCAGCGGGCAGCTGGTGACACCCAGCTGTCATCCCTGCCCTGCTCAGGGAGCTGGCAGCCCAGCAGGCACTTTGGTGCCAAACGCAGGAGGAGGACAGGGCTGCAGCCTGGCAGGAGCGACGCGATGCCTCGCGGCTGAGGGATGCAATTCGTTAAGGTCTGAGGGCTCGTCTTCCGTGGAACTTGCAGAACGAGCCCAAATCTGTGTCCAAATGTGAATGAATCTTGATGGAGGATGAATGACGACCTCTGCAGAGAGGATTTCAGGGGACAGCAACACGCTGTGTTGTGCATTGAGGGGATGGGCTCAGGGTGCAATGGGGAGGGCAGCAGGGAGCCCCCATCCCTGGGGGTGTTCGGTGAGCACAGGGATGTGGCACTGGGGGACGCGGGCAGTGGGATGGGTTGGGGTCGGATTGGGGATCTCAGAGCTCTTCTCCACCTGAATGATTCTGAGAGCTTCCAGGCTCTGCCGTGAGGGAGGACCCAGGAGCTGAGATGGGAGTTCAGACAGGGCAGACTCTGCCCCACTAATGCTGCAATTCGTCCTGAGCTGCTTTGAATTTCAGTTGGCTTCACAAGCGCGTGGCATCCCTGCAGAGGAGCTGGAAATCCCCACAGACGGGCACAGCGAGACCCTGCTGTCCGTTGTGCCCTGCTGTCACCGCCATCCCTCTCCCCACAGCCAGGTAAGGTTGGCGTGCGCGGATGCAGCGACCTCAGCACTGCTGTCACTGCCTGTGAGGGTGCAGAGCTGCAGCAGCGCTGCGCTGCAAGGACTCTGTGGCTCTCAGCACGGCTCCTTTGCTGTCCAGTGGCTTCCAGGGTCAGGCGAGCTCAGGAAAGAGCTCTGCAGAGCACATCCTCTTCAGCACGGAGGACGGTGGGCTGCTCTGCGGGAGCTCTGCTCCGCCAGCAGTGCTGCGCCATAGAGGACGCTGCTCCCTACAGCCCAGCTTTGGAAGATGGCTTCTCCATTGGCGCTTCGCTCACAGGCACTCAGCTCTGCTCTGAGCCAGGGAAGCGTTTTTGGATGGGATCCTTCACGAGCCACGGCCCAGCACCGCCTCCCTTCTGACGCATTACGCAGAGCAGCAACGTCTGCTCGCAGGGCTGCTTCTGGATCAGTGCTCCTCGCTGCGGCTTCACGTGGGCGCACGACGAGATTGGCCACAGGGCCGCACACTCACAGCGACACAGCAGGACCAAGCTGAGGCCAAACAGCTGCCCTGTCTTCAGGCGCTGCTCCATCTTTGGGTGCTGCCCCGTTTCGGGGTGATGCCGCCCAGGGCTTTGCCTTTACCAGGCCTCTTCAGCGTTGCACGCTGCTCCTTTGGGCCGCACCGTGCAAACGCAACCCAGAAGCTTTGTAGGGAAAATGAAATGCTTTCTTCGTCTCCTGTGCGCGGCGATGCTGTGGCTGCACCTTGGAGGACCGCAGCAGCAAGGAGACGGCGGCTGTCGCAGCTCTGCCTCCCGACAGGGAGCCCAGGACCCAGCACACGTCCCACAGCGCAGGCTGCAATCAGCAGAACGAGGGCACAGCTCTCACGGGAAGCGTCTCACGACGAAGGTCGCGTTCTCACCAAGCAAAGAGGGATGCTGTGTTTGCCCGGCTGCTAACGGAACCCTTTGGGAACGCTCTGATGATTAATGGCACTGACGGCTCAGCCTCCTTTCTTTGATCTTGGTGTTTCAGTCCCAATTCCTTCAGCAGTAACCAGACCCAACAGCAGGCAACGCCTTCCAGTCGCTGCAGGAACTCCGCCACTTGCTCTGCTTCCACCTCTCCCGGTGCCCAAACGTTCTCATCCTCCCTCCAAAACATCACCAGAGCTCATCACGGAACTGCAAAAGGATTCTCCAGGCTCCGGGCAGCCTGGTCTGGTGGTTGGCAACCCCTGCACACGGCAGGAGGGGTTTGAGACGAGATGGTCATGGTGGTCCTTTTCAACCCAGGCCATTCTCTGATTCTCCTCCCATCAAGACCTCCTCCGAAGCATCACTGAGCTGTGGGGCCGCACTTGTGGTTCTCCAGCAGCACCCAGCGAACCCCAGAGGTTACGGCTATGGGCAGGGAGGGCTGCAGGCAGGCGCTGCCCCTCTCTCTTTGCCTAAATGCAGTTGGAGATGCTGAGTTCCCCCCGCACGGGGCGGTGCACACACAGGTGGCGTCGCGCCCCTACAGCTCTCTCCTTTCAGAGGGATTTGGCCTGCCAGCAACTCCACGTCTGGCTCTGCAAACAGAACATGGAAGGGCGGAAGAGAAAGGGAAGGAAGCCTGCAAAGCAAAGCTCAGAGCGACACCAGGGAAAGGAAGCTGCTGCTGAATGGCAGGGAAACGTGGCTGCAATGGGAGCGACTGAGGGGGGCGCAAAACCAGGACCCCCAGTGCAGAGATGTGGGGCTGCAGCAGCACGGTGTGCAGCCCATGCTGCACAACTGTGGGTGCTGCTGGGTGCTGCCGTGGCCGGCAATTCCCAATGTCCTCTTTCGTCGCCCCGATGATGGGGAAAAGGATCCCCTCGGCTGTTTGTTGACAAGTAGGGCGCAGGGACAGAGGCACCAAATGGCTGCGGAGACCGCAGTGATCAGAGACACGAGCTGGAAGCGAACTCAGGAAGCCCAGCAAAGAGAAGAGCAAAATCCTGCGCCTGAGGGGGTGGGAGAAGCCCGAGGTGCAGGACCAGGAGCCAGCAGCCTGTCCTGGGGCCGCTCACAGAGCCGATCCCAGCCAGGGCTCATCTGGGGCAGTGCTGGGATCCCCACTGCAAGAGGGATGTGGGATCCGGGAGAGCCAAGAGAGGGCTGTGATGGCGATGAGGGACTGGGACACGGGATGGCCGTGATGGTGATGAGGGACTGGGACACGGGATGGTGATGAGGGACTGGGACACGTGATGGCCGTGATGGTGATGAGGGAATGGGACACGTGATGGCTGTGATGGTGATGAGGGACTGGGACACGGGATGGTGATGAGGGACTGGGACACGTGATGGCCGTGATGGTGATGAGGGAATGGGACACGTGATGGCTGTGATGGTGATGAGGGACTGGGACACGGGATGGTGATGAGGGACTGGGACACGTGATGGCCGTGATGGTGATGAGGGAATGGGACACGTGATGGCTGTGATGGTGATGAGGGACTGGGACACGGGATGGTGATGAGGGACTGGGACACGTGATGGCCGTGATGGTGATGAGGGACTGGGACACGTGATGGCTGTGATGGTGATGAGGGACTGGGACACGGGATGGCTGTGATGGTGATGAGGGAATGGGACACGGGATGGCTGTGATGGTGATGAGGGAATGGGACACGTGATGGCTGTGATGGCGATGAGGGACTGGGACACGTGATGGTGATGAGGGAATGGGACACGGGATGGCAGTGATGGTGATGAGGGACTGGGACACGGGATGGCCGTGATGGTGATGAGGGACTGGGACACGTGATGGCTGGGATGGTGATGAGGGAATGGGACACGGGATGGTGATGAGGGACTGGGACACGTGATGGCTGTGATGGCAATGAGGGACTGGGACACGTGATGGTGATGAGGGACTGGGACACGTGATGGCTGTGATGGTGATGAGGGACTGGGACACGTGATGCTGATGAGGGACTGGGACACGTGATGGCTGTGATGGTGATGAGGGACTGGGACACGTGATGGCTGTGATGGTGATGAGGGACTGGGACACATGATGGTGATGAGGGACTGGGACACGTGATGGCTGTGATGGCGATGAGGGACTGGGACACGTGATGGCTGTGATGGTGATGAGGGAATGGGACACGTGATGGCTGTGATGGTGATGAGGGATTGGGACACGGGATGGCTGTGATGGTGATGAGGGAATGGGACACGTGATGGTGATGATGGCGATGAGGGACTGGGACACGTGATGGCTGTGATGGTGATGAGGGACTGGGACACGGGATGGCTGTGATGGCAATGAGGGAATGGGACACGTGATGGCTGTGATGGTGATGAGGGACTGGGACACGGGATGGCTGTGATGGCGATGAGGGAATGGGACACGTGATGGCTGTGATGGTGATGAGGGACTGGGACACGTGATGGTGATGAGGGACTGGGACACGGGATGGCTGTGATGGTGATGAGGGACTGGGACACGTGATGGTGATGAGGGACTGGGACACGGGATGGCTGTGATGGTGATGAGGGAATGGGACACGTGATGGTGATGAGGGACTGGGACACGGGATGGCTGTGATGGTGATGAGGGAATGGGACACGTGATGGTGATGAGGGACTGGGACACGGGATGGCTGTGATGGTGATGAGGGACTGGGACACGTGATGGTGATGAGGGACTGGGACACGTGATGGCTGTGATGGTGATGAGGGAATGGGACACGGGATGGCTGTGATGGTGATGAGGGACTGGGACACGTGATGGTGATGAGGGACTGGGACACGTGATGGCTGTGATGGTGATGAGGGAATGGGACACGTGATGGTGATGAGGGACTGGGACACGGGATGGCTGTGATGGTGATGAGGGACTGGGACACGTGATGGCCGTGATGGTGATGAGGGACTGGGACACGTGATGGCTGGGATGGTGATGAGGGAATGGGACACGGGATGGCTGGGATGGTGATGAGGGACTGGGACACGTGATGGTGATGAGGGACTGGGACACGGGATGTTGATGAGGGAATGGGACACGTGATGGCTGTGATGGTGATGATGGTGATGGCTGTGATGGTGATGAGGGACTGGGACACGTGACGGCCGTGATGGTGATGAGGCACTGGGCCATGTGATGGCTGGGATGGCGATGAGGGACTGGACAGCCTGGGCTGCTCGGCAGGGGGGAGGCTCTGGGGGCTCTCAGTGTGTGAATATCTGATGGAAGGGAATGAAGAAGGGGGAGGCAGTGCCCAGAGGGGACCAGCAGCGATGGGCACGCTTAGAATACAGGCAGAAGATGTTCCAAGGAAGGCATCAAATGGTTCTTGACTGCCAGGACGACCCAGCGCTGGCACAGCCCCCACCCCGGCCATGGCAGACCTGGAGGCACCCCTGGAGCCCCCAGCCCTCCCCTCCAACATCACCATTCCTCAGACTTCAGGCCCCACGTGGAGCTGCAAGCGACAGACGTCCCCATGGCAAACGTCCCCGTGGGAAACCGTGATCCACACAAACCCATTGCTACAGATGGTTTTCACCATCGCTGCCCGTGGGGAGAACCCTCCATGGGGACGGGTTGGAGCGGTGATGTGAGAGGTCTCATCCAACCCGATCCTGTGGTTCTACGGCTCAGTGTCCCCCACAGCTTCCATGTTTTCTGCAAACCACATTGAGCACGGTGCTTCTCACGCCATGAGCAACTCTGCCAAACCGAACGGGACGCTGACACGGAACGCTGACCCCGCTGTTCACCTTTTCCCACAACGACGAGCTCCTCCTGCCCCTCATTCCTGTCCTCCCCCCTCCGAACACAACCGCCAGCACCGCCTCGCTCTGCGCTGCTCATCACTCCTGGCCTCCCCGCCGCCGCGCCGCGCCGTCCCACATCGCCAGCTCTGCTCCTGGGGGGCCAACCAGCGAAAGCTGCCCCCTGCGGGGCTGTGCAGGGCAGGAGAAGCACGGCTCTCACCGCTGCCAGCAGCACCACCAGACACCGACAACAGTGTGAGCATCAGGCCAGTGCTGAGCAGAGCATCCCCATCCGAACAGCAGGAGCTGCGAAGCTCTTGGAGCTTATGGAGCGGGTCCAGAGGAGGGCATTGAGATGTCAGAGGGCTGGAGCAGCTCTGCTACGAGGAATGGCGGAGGGAACTGGGATTGATTGGCTTGGAGGAGAGAAGGATCCAGGGAGACCTCATGGTGGCCTTCAGTGCTTGAAGGGAGCGGATAAACAGGAGGGGAACGGCTGTGTGTGAGGGTGGGTGGTGATGGGACGAGGGGAATGGCTTTAAAGTGAGACAGGGGAGGTTTGGGTTGGATGTGAGGAGGAAGTTTTTCATGCAGAGGGCGGTGAGGCACTGGCACAGGTTGCCCAAGGAGGCTGTGGATGCCCCATCCCTGCAGGCATTGGAGGCCAGGCTGGATGTGGCTCTGGGCAGCCTGGGCTGCTGGTTGGCGACCTGCACACAGCAGGGGCTTGGAGCTGATGCTCACCTTCAGCCTTTGCAACCCAGGCCATTCTATGGCTCTGTGGGTCTATGATTAAGGAGCCCTGCAGAGGACTGGCGATCCCTGTGGGTCACAGCTGTGCCCGCAGGTCGGCAGCGCGGCGACGCAGCCACGCTCTGTGCTCAGAGGAAGGTCGGGAAGAGACAGAAGAGGTGGAAACAGAACGCTGCCAGTGGGACACAACAGGGACAGGGCAATGAGCAGAGCCACACCTGGCCAAGGTTGGTAGGTGTGAATGGAAACAAGGCACGCGTGTTGGGTTGGACGACCATGGGGACTCAACAGGAGCGACGGGGGGAGACCTGGAGGCCTTGCAAGCAGAGCTGGGTGCACTGATGGAAGATTCCTGCCCCAAGGACACACAGCGGAGCCCGGATCCCTCCTCACCCAATAGCACCTCTCGCCAACCCGGAGAAAGCTGTGCTACGTGTCGCAAAGCACCTCCTGCACCCCTTCCTCACCCGTTCAAAAGAAGTACAAAATTCTTCTCCATAAACCCACTGCTTGAGGCCAGCATGGCGTCATGGGAGAGCAAAACAGGGATGTTATGGGGGGCTGCTTTGGTGCAGCACAACCAGCACCGGTCCCGAACCACACAGCGCTCAAAGGAGGCGACCCACCGGGCTGCCGCTGCTCCATCGGCTCTGCCCGTCCACCTCTGCCCAAGCAGCATCCCTTTACTTATTTCAGTCCTCCCAAACGGCTTGTAAGACCTCACCAAGGCAGCACACGAGCAGGAGGGGCACTGATAGTGACAGGACATGGGGGAACGGCTTTACACTGAGGGGAGACTGAGGTCAGAGGTCAGGAAGGCATTTAATCAGAGAGCGGTGAGGCCTCGGCGCTGCCCACAGCTGTGGGTGCCCCGATCTGGGGCCATGGGTGGGCCTGGGCAGCCCATGCTGGAGGGCACCCAGGGATTGGCACTGGATGGTCTTTAAGGACCCTTCCAACACAACCACCCTGTGGTTCTGTCATCTTTAAGGACCCTTCCAACCCAACCATCCCATGGCTCTATGACCTTTAAGGACCCTTCCAACACAACCATCCCATGGCTCTGTGATCTCTAAGGACCCTTCTAACCCAACCACCCTGTGGTTCTATGATGTTTAAGGACCCTTCCAACCAACCATCCCATGGCTCTGTGATCTTGAAGGACCCTTCCAACACAACCATCTCTTGCCTCTATGATCTTTAAGGATGCTTCCAACCCAACCATCCCATGGCTCTATGATCTTTAAGGACCCTTCCAACCCAACCATCCCATGGCTCTATGGTCTTTAAGGACCCTTCCAACCCAACCATCTCATGGCTCTATGATCTTTAAGGACCCTTCCAACCCAACCATCCCATGGCTCTATGATCTTTAAGGACCCTTCCAACCCAACCATCCCATGGCTCCATGATCTTTAAGGACCCTTCCAACCCAACCATCCTGTGCCTCTATGATCTTTAAGGACCCTTCCAACCCAACCATCCCGTGGTTCTTTGATCTTTAAGGACCCTTCCAACCCAACCATCCTGTGGCTCTATGATCTTTAAGGACCCTTCCAACCCAACCATCTCGTGCCTCTATGGTCTTTAAGGACCCTTCCAACCCAACCATCTCGTGTCTCTATGATCTCTAAGGACCCTTCCAACCCAACCATCCCATGGCTCTATGGTCTTTAAGGACCCTTCCAACCCAACAATCTCGTGTCTCTATGATCTTTAAGGACCCTTCCAACCCAACCATCCCGTGCCTCTATGATCTTTAAGGACCCTTCCAACCCAACCATCTCACAGCTCTATGGTCTTTAAGGACCCTTCCAACTCAACCATCCCATGGCTCCATGATCTTTAAGGACCCTTCCAACCCAACCATCCCATAGCTCTATGGTCTTGAAGGACCCTTCCAACCAACCATCCCGTGTCTCTATGATCTTTAAGGACCCTTCCAACCCAACCATCTCGTGCCTCTATGGTCTTGAAGGACCCTTCCAACCAATCATCCCGTGTCTCTATGATCTTTAAGGACCCTTCCAACCCAACCACCCTGTGGTTCTATGATCTTTAAGGACCCTTCCAACTCAACCATCCCATGGCTCTATGATCTTTAAGGACCCTTCCAACCCAACCATTCCATGGCTCTGTGATCTTGAAGGAACCTTCTAACCCAACCATCCCATGGCTCTATGATCTTTAAGGACCCTTCCAACCCAACCATCCCGTGCCTCTATGATCTTTAAGGACCCTTCCAACCCAACCATCCCGTGGCTCTATGATCTTTAAGGACCCTTCCAACCCAACCATCCCATGGTTCTATGATCTCTAAGGACCCTTCCAACCCAACCACCCTGTGGTTCTGTCATCTTTAAGGACTCTTCCAACCCAACCATCTCGTGCCTCTATGATCTTCAAGGACCCTTCCAACCCAACCATCCCATAGCTCTATGGTCTTGAAGGACCCTTCCAACCCAACCATCCCGTGTCTCTATGATCTTTAAGGACCCTTCCAACCCAACCATCTCGTGCCTCTATGGTCTTGAAGGACCCTTCCAACCAATCATCCCGTGTCTCTATGATCTTTAAGGACCCTTCCAACCCAACCATCTCGTGCCTCTATGGTCTTTAAGGACCCTTCCAACCCAACCATCTCGTGCCTCTATGGTCTTTAAGGACCCTTCCAACCCAACCATCCCATGGTTCTATGATCTCTAAGGACCCTTCCAACCCAACCACCCTGTGGTTCTGTCATCTTTAATGACCCTTCCAACCCAACCATCTCGTGCCTCTATGATCTTCAAGGACCCTTCCAACCCAACCATCCCATAGCTCTATGGTCTTGAAGGACCCTTCCAACCCAACAATCCCGTGGCTCTATGATCTTTAAGGACCCTTCCAACCCAACCACCCTGTGGTTCTGTCATCTTTAAGGACCCTTCCAACCCAACCATCCCATAGCTCTATGATCTTTAAGGACCCTTCCAACCCAACCATCTCGTACCTCTATGGTCTTGAAGGACCCTTCCAACCAACCATCCCGTGGTTCTTTGATCTTTAAGGACCCTTCCAACCCAACCACCCTGTGGTTCTATGATCTCTAAGGACCCTTCCAACCAACCATCCCATGGCTCTATGACCTTTAAGGACCCTTCCAACACAACCATTCCATGGCTCTGTGATCTTGAAGGACCCTTCTAACCCAACCATCCTGTGGCTCTATGATTTCTAAGGACCCTTCCAATCCAACCATCCCATGGTTCTATGGTCTTTAAGAACCCTTCCAACTCAACCATCCCATCGCCCTTTGGTCTCTAAGGACCCTTCCAACCCAACCATCCCATGGTTCTATGGTCTTTAAGGACCCTTCCAACTCAACCATCCTGTGGCTCTATGATCTTTCAGGACCCTTCCAACCAACCATCTCGTACCTCTATGGTCTTGAAGGACCCTTCCAACCAACCATCCCGTGGTTCTTTGATCTTTAAGGACCCTTCCAACCCAACCATCCTGTGGCTCTATGATCTCTAAGGACCCTTCCAACCAACCATCCCGTGCCTCTATGACTGATACGGTCCCTTCCAACCCAACCACCCCACAGCTCCCTGATTCTGTGCCGCACTCCCAGACGGCAGCGATCACTTCCACACCTGAACCCTGGGGCTGCTGCAGGACCCAGCCTCCTCCGTGTAACCAGCAAGCACTCCAGTTTTACCCCTCCCCACCCTTCCCAAAAAGCAAATGCAAAACCTGTGCTTAGAAAACGCTTAAGGCACCCAGCTAAGCAAGCACCAGTGAAAGCCAGAGCGGATTGCACACCTCGTTCCACTGCTGTTGGATGTTTTCAATGGGAACAACGCTGCACAAGGGGGCTGTGTGGGGGCTCTGCCCACTGCCCACACCGACACGGCCCTGCTGGGCTGCACGCAGTGCCCGTCCCTGTCCTGCCTGCGCTCGGGGCCGTGCTGAGCTGGGGGTGAAAACGCTGCTGGAAGCTGTGCCAGCAGCGGGGCAGCACAGCTGGGTGACCCCAAAGGGACGCGTGCAGGGCTGTGACACTGTCTGCAATGCCAGCTCAGCTGGACGAGGATGGAACTGGCTGCCACGCGCTGCAAGCAGCTCTAATCAGGTGAATGCTGATGAGTGCTGTCCTGATGTGGGGTCAGCAGCAGGCTCTGCTCGGCCCCGAAACTGGCCCCGACCGCTGCCCGCATCACAGAGCCCACAGCTTCCCCACCTACAGCGTGCTGTGTGACAGCAGCACGGAGTGCACAGACAGCAGCCCTCCTGCTGCCAACCGTGGGTGAACGAAGCGAGATGCGCTGCGCTAAGACCGAGGCACGACCCTGCCCACAGCAGTGCCCCGTCCCCAGCCGCAGCCCTGGGCTCCACCACCTCCGCCGGGCAGACAGCACTGGAGTTCCCACCCTCTGCTGGAAGCTGCTGTGCTGCACAGCCTGGAGCAAAGCAGACCTGATCCATGCAGGTGGCATCCAGGAGGAACCGGCAGCCCAGCGGTGGTGGGTGGCATCTGGCATGAGAGTCCTACGTGCTGCCACTCTGCTCTCCCGGGGACTGGCCCTGTCCAGCCGGGCACCGGCGAGGGGTGAGGACTTGGAAATCCAACAATGTGCAGAAAATGACAAATAAAATCAAACAGGAGACTGCCCAGAGCTCTGGGTGTGCCGTCACACGTGGGAGCAACACAGGTGGATGTAGCTACGTTCAAACACACTACGGGTCAAAAAAAGCCAACGGGATGGACAGACAGACAAACACGGAAGAAGCACAACCAAGACCACACAGTTGGCCATGCACACTGGGGAAATTCACCTGGAGAGCAGCCTGGGGTGGGAGCACATTCCCCAGGTGGAATCCCACAGGGAGAAAGGGGCCTCGGGGCTTGGTCCGGCCTGGGGAACTGGAGATTCATAGAATGAGTTGGGTTGGAAGGGACCTTTATAGGTCACAGAGCCACAGAATGGGTTGGGCTGGGAAGGATCTTAAAGATCACAGAGACATACAATGGTTGAGTTGGTTTGGGAGGGATCTTGAAGACCACAGAGATATAGAGTTGGTTCAGTTGGGTTGGAAGGGGTCTTATAGACCACAGAGCCACAGAATGGTTGGGTTGGGTTGGGTTGGGTTGGGTTGGAAGGGGTCTTACAGATCATGGATCCACAGAATGGTTGGATTGGGTTGGGTTGGATTGGGTTGGGTCGGGTTGGAAGGGTCTTATAGATCATGTAGCCACAGAATGGTTGGGTTGGGTTGGGTTGGGTTGGGTTGGAAGGGTCTTATAGATCATGGAGCCACAGAATGGTTGGGTTGGGTTGGGTTGGAAGGGTCTTATAGATCATGGAGCCACAGAATGGTTGGGTTGGGTTGGGTTGGGTTGGAAGGGTCTTATAGATCATGGATCCACAGAATGGTTGGGTTGGGTTGGGTTGGGTTGGAAGGGGTCTTGTAGACCATGGATCCACAGAATGGTTGGATTGGGTTGGGTTGGGTTGGAAGGGTCTTATAGATCACAGAGCCACAGAATGGTTGGGTTGGGTTGGGTTGGGTTGGAAGGGTCTTATAGATCATGTAGCCACAGAATGGTTGGGTTGGGTTGGGTAGGGTTGGGTTGGAAGGGTCTTACAGATCATGGATCCACAGAATGGTTGGGTTGGGTTGGAAGGGTCTTATAGATCATGGAGCCACAGAATGGTTGGATTGGGTTGGGTTGGAAGGGGTCTTATAGATCATGGATCCACAGAATGGTTGGGTTGGGTTGGGTTGGAAGGGTCTTATAGATCATGGAGCCACAGAATGGTTGGATTGGGTTGGGTTAGAAGGGGTCTTATAGATCATGTAGCCACAGAATGGTTGGCTTGGGTTGGGTTGGGTTGGAAGGGGTCTTATAGATCATGGAGCCACAGAATGATTGGGTTGGGTTGGGTTGGAAGGGGTCTTATAGATCATGTAGCCACAGAATGGTTGGGTTGGGTTGGGTTGGAAGGGTCTTATAGATCATGGATCCACAGAATGGTTGGGTTGGGTTGGGTTGGGTTGGGATGGGTTGGGTTGGGTTGGAAGGGTCTTATAGATCATGGAGCCACAGAATGGTTGGGTTGGGTTGGGTTGGGTTGGAAGGGTCTTATAGATCATGGATCCACAGAATGGTTGGGTTGGGTTGGGTTGGGTTGGAAGGGGTCTTATAGATCATGGAGCCACAGAATGATTGGGTTGGGTTGGGTTGGGTTGGAAGGGGTCTTATAGATCATGGAGCCACAGAATGATTGGGTTGGGTTGGGTTGGAAGGGGTCTTATAGATCATGGAGCCACAGAATGGTTGGGTTGGGTTGGGTTGGAAGGGTCTTACAGATCATGTAGCCACAGAATGGTTGGGTTGGGTTGGGTTGGAAGGGGTCTTATAGATCATGGAGCCACAGAATGATTGGGTTGGGTTGGGTTGGAAGGGGTCTTATAGATCATGGAGCCACAGAATGGTTGGGTTGGGTTGGGTTGGAAGGGTCTTACAGATCATGTAGCCACAGAATGGTTGGGTTGGGTTGGGTTGGAAGGGGTCTTATAGATCATGGAGCCACAGAATGGTTGGGTTAGTCTGGGTTGGAAGGGTCTTATAGATCATGGATCCACAGAATGATTGGGTTGGGTTGGGTTGGAAGGGGTCTTATAGATCATGGAGCCACAGAATGGTTGGGTTGGGTTGGGTTGGGTTGGGTTGGAAGGGTCTTATAGATCATGGAGCCACAGAATGGTTGGGTTGGGTTGGGTTGGGTTGGGTTGGGTTGGAAGGGTCTTATAGATCATGGAGCCACAGAATGGTTGGGTTGGGTTGGGTTGGGTTGGGTTGGGTTGGGTTGGGTTGGAAGGGTCTTATAGATCATGGATCCACAGAATGGTTGGGTTGGGTTGGGTTGGGTTGGGTTGGGTTGGAAGGGGTCTTATAGACCACAGAGCCACAGAATGGTTGGGTTGGGTTGGGTTGGAAGGGTCTTATAGATCATGGATCCACAGAATGGTTGGGTTGGGTTGGGTTGGGTTGGGTTGGGTTGGGTTGGAAGGGGTCTTATAGATCATGGATCCACAGAATGGTTGGGTTGGGTTGGGTTGGGTTGGGTTGGAAGGATCTTATAGATCACAGAGCCACAGAATGGTTGGGTTGGGTTGGGTTGGGTTGGGTTGGGTTGGGTTGGGTTGGGTTGGAAGGGTCTTATAGATCATGGATCCACATTATGGTTGGGTTGGGTTGGGTTGGGTTGGGTTGGAAGGGGCCTTACAGATCATCCAGTTCCAACCTGGCCAGCCCAGAACTGCCGACAGGGAACGAGGCCAAGGGGCTGCGCCAGCACCGCATCCAGCAACAACCATTAACCAGAGTGGGAGAAGGGCACTTTCCGTGCTGTGATTTCCCCACGTCAGCCGTTACCGTGGCGGTGACTTCCCTGAGGGCCACCATGAAGACCCCTCATTGGCAGCCAATGAGCTGAGCTCCGGGCTGTAAGGCTTTGGGTGCGGAAGGAGCACGAACGGCCGCTCCGTTCTCTCTGTGAGGCCTCCAGGAGCTGCCCTGGGGGCTGCGGCCCTGCAGGGACGGCCCCGGTGAGGGCAGAGCGGGGCATGGGGTCCCACCCGAGGGCCGTCAGAGCCAGAGGGAATTTCCTCAGCCGTCACCATGGGGCAGCAGCAGCAGCAGCAGCAGCACACAGCGGCACAGACGGGGACACAGACAGACTACGGGGCACGCGGGCAGCGGGGCGGGAGGGGACAACGTGAGATCGCTATGAGATGAGAACGTGCTCACTTACACAACTCGCCCACCCTCCTGAGGCCAGAGGCGGTTCATAGACAGAGCAGCGCGGACATGCAGATGGAGAGCAGGAAGAGAGCAATGAGAGAGAATGTTAGCTCCGGTCCGGGGCAGCAACCACACGGAGTGAGCAGACGTCGGCGTGCGGCCGCCCGGCGGCTCCGGGGCCGGGGTGGATGCTGAGGGGTTCTGGGGATTCAGGAGGTTTTCCTCACTCGCTGAGGTGACGTTTGTGTGCGTGCTACGGGAAATGGGACATCGGTCATTGCGTGAGGTCAACAGCCAAAGCCTGAACAGTTGGACGGAGATATTTGGAAGGGCTGAGAACGGGGGGGGGGGGGGGGGGGGAGAGAAGGAGGGAGGGAGGAGGGATGGGGTGGGAGCAGAATGGGGGACGGAGCAGGGGAGAGGGGAGAAGAGGGGGAGGAGAGAACGTAAGCATGAGAAGAAATGGTCCACGGCAAGAACAAGAGCGGCAAATACAGATCAACATCTTCGGAACCTACGGATGTGTGGGCGCTAAGGGCTTTGGTTTGTGTGACTGCGAGCACCACAGGTCAGCGGGGGTCGCTGGGGCTCCGCAGAGCTCTGCAGAGGGGACGATGGCTGCTGCAGCGCAGAGGAGCCTGAGTGAACGCCTCGCCAGGAGCCTGAGCTACAGCACAGCATCAGCACCGGGCCAGGAGGAAACCAACCAGCGCGGGCACCCCATGGGACGTGGGGCACGACGCACGGCCAAGCGGGCACTGCGGACCCCCTGGGTTCCTCCTACACTCTCACCACCCCCAGCAGCAGCACGGCGCTGCCCGGAGCCCTCGCTGTGCCCAAGGTTCAGCTCGGCAGCGGCTCGGCAGCTGCCGTCGTCACGAGGCCATCGTTGGGTTCATCCACAGCTTTGCTTTTTGTTTTTTGTCCCGTAGGTCGTGCTCACAACGCAAAGGAATTGGCTGGGATTTCTCAGCACCGGGATCCAGCGGGGAGGAAGGAGCAGAGCCACCGTTCTGCTGCGCCCTCGTGCCGCCACGCGCTGGTGTGCTTGGCCAAAGGAGGGAGCGCGAGCAGCAGGCGCTGAGCCAGAGCTGAGGAACGGCGCTGGAGGAGCTCAGCTCAGCCCCGCACGGCCCCAGGAGGGATGGTGGGCATGGAGGAAGTGCTGTTAGCCCCTGGGAGCGCCAGGCACTGCCACCAACTTGTCTTGCCATGCCGTGCCAGGCCACGCTGTGCCGTGCCGTGCTGTGCCGTGCCGTGCTGTGCTGTGCCATGCTGTGCCGTGCCGTGCTGTGCTGTGCCATGCTGTGCTGTGCCGTGCCATGCTGTGCCATGCTGTGCTGTGCCATGCTGTGCTGTGCCGTGCTGTGCTGTGCCATGCTGTGCTGTGCCGTGCTGTGCTGTGCCATGCTGTGCTGTGCCATGCTGTGCTGTGCCATGCTGTGCTGTGCCGTGCCATGCTGTGCCATGCTGTGCTGTGCCGTGCCATGCTGTGCCGTGTCACGCTGTGCCATGCTGTGCCATGCTGTACCATACTGTGCCGTGCCATGCTGTGCCATACTGTGCCGTGCCATGCTGTGCCGTGCCATACTGTGCTGTGCCATACTGTGCTGTGCCATGCTGTGCCATGCTGTGCCGTGTCATGCTGTGCTGTGTCATGCTGTGCCGTGCCATACTGTGCTGTGCTGCACCATGCCATGCTGTGTCATGCTGTGCCATTCTGTGCCGTGCCATGCTGTGTCGTGCCATGCTGTGCCGTGCCATGCTGTGCTGTGCCATGCTGCGCCATGCTGTGCCATGCTGTGCTGTGCCATGCTGTACCATACTGTGGCATGTTGTGCCATGCTGTGCTGCGCCATGCCGTGCCATGCTGCGCTGTGCCATGCTGTGCTGTGCTGTGCCGTGCCATGCTGTGCTGTGCCATGCTGTGCTGTGCTGTGCCATGCCGTGCCATGCTGTGCTGTGCCATGTTGTGCCATGCTGTGCCATGCCGTGCCATGCTGTGCTGTGCCATGCTGTGCTGTGCTGTGCCGTGCCATGCTGTGCTGTGCCATGCTGTGCCATGCCATGCCGTGCCATGCTGTACCATACTGTGGCATGTTGTGCCATGCTGTGCCATGCTGTGCCATGCCATGCTGTACCATACTGTGGCATGTTGTGCCATGCTGTGCCGTGCCATGCTGTACCATACTGTGGCATGTTGTGCCGTGCTGTGCCGTGCCATGCTGTGCTGTGCCATGTTGTGCCATGCTGTGGCATGTTGTGCCATGCTGTGCCGTGCCATGCTGTGCTGTGCCATGTTGTGCCATGCTGTGCCGTGCCATGCTGTGCCGTGCCATGCTGTGCTGTGCCATGTTGTGCCATGCTGTGCCGTGCCATGCTGTGCCGTGCCATGCTGCGGTGACTTGCTGTGCTCAAGCAGTGAGCCCGAAGTGGCAGAGGACTCCAACACGCACTTCCAGCTCTCTCCCTTCATCCTTTTCCACACCGGAGCATCTCACCCTCTGGCTGCTTTCTCTCAGACGGTTTTGCAGCTGATGACAGAGCTGGGCTGGAGGTCTTCTGTCCAGAAGGAGCCCCACTCACAGCTCTTCTCCTGCACCGAGGTGCGCATCCCTGCGCTGTGAGGCTGCCGTCACTGAGTGCCTCTCATTTGTCCCCCTTTGGGCCACCAGTGCTGCTCCGCTCCTCCTGAATCCCACTCTGGACAAGCACGAATCCATCCCACACCGTTTCACTGCACCACATGTAACCGGTGGGTTACACAGAAAGAGGTGGCTTTGCCCTGGCAGCCAGATGCCTAAAGGCTCATTTCTCTCCTCCCTTCCCCATCTGTACAGACACAAAGCAGTCGTGGCTCTCCTGAAACAGCACCTGAACAACTCGGCTTCCGCAGCCGAAGCTCTGCTTCTCCGTCTGCTTGGCCGCTGCTGAAACGCAAAGATGCAAAGGAGCAAAAACAAAAAGCCTCGCACCTGCACTGAACCAGAGCTGTGCTGACCCAACCCGGAGCTGCTGGGGGCTGCCATCAGACGAGCTTTGTGCCACCCCGTGATTCCGGGCCCCCGTGTTGGCGCTCGCTGCGCTCCTGGCTCCAGGCAGCACAGCTCACACGCAGCCCTGCGACCCCATGGGGGCAGCGCAGCTCTGCAGGGCCGGGCGGCCACAGCCGGGAGCAGAATGAGACCCCGAAGAGCGACGCCTCCGAGCCACGCAGAGCTGCCTTGGAAACCGTGAGTCAACCTGGGGAGCCACGACTTGGGCTCCGCGCAGCTCCTGGCCGCGCCGCTCTGACTCACTGAGCGCTAATCAGAAACGTTACACCTCTGTTGGTTCACGACAGCTTTATTGTGGTAATGGATGGCACAGCTGCGGGTGGCTCCTGAACCGCGTGCGGCTCAGCGGCTCTTCACTCCCGACCCTCGCGCTGCTGCGGGTTTCGGGGCCTCCCCACACGCAGCGGTCAGAGGGCAGCGAGGCCGGCGTGTTCCCAGCTCTGGGGTCACATCCCAAGGTCCCGCGCCACAGCGGGGCCCCGTGGGCAACCCTGACGGCCACGGGAGAGAGCAAAGCGTGGGCACGGCTGCAGCGGGGCCTCCTGGGCAGGCTCAGCCCATCTGCACGGGGGGACGGAGGGCTGGGGAGGGCGGGACAAACGTTCCCTCTATTGAATGCCTCAACTCTGAGCTTAGGTTCTCAGTATTCCTCGGCCTCTTTTCCAGTGCCTCTCGTCAAAGGTCCTCCTGGGACAGACCGCCTTGGGAGGAGACACAGAGTTAGAGAGATGGAGAAAGCGCTTCAGCCCTCTGCTCCTGGAGGTGCCCCCCTGCGGGAACACATCCGTGCGCGCTGCAGCGCGGCAGCAGCCCTCGCTCTTGGATGCAACTGCTGTAAATTCAGGATGCAACGCAATTCGAATCGAATTCCAGCCACAAACCCCACGAGCGCACAGCGACCGCCCCGCTCCTCCTGCCTGCAGCGGCGCTTCAGAGCCTGGGGAGGCACCGACTGTGATGGCAGCTCATGGGGGGCTTCTGCCAGGGGTCTTGCTCAGCCCTGAGCCCTGCGGGACACCGGCTGGCTCCAGAACGGTGCTGGCTGCATTAAGTGTGCTGGCTCCAGAATGGTGCTGGGTCCAGAACAGTGCTGGCTCCAGAATGGTGCTGGGTCCAGAACAGTGCTGGCTCCAGAACGGTGCTGGGTCCAGAACAGTGCTGGCTCCAGAATGGTGCTGGGTCCAGAACAGTGCTGGGTCCAGAACAGCGCTGGGTCCAGAACAGTGCTGGCTCCAGAACGGTGCTGGGTCCAGAACAGTGCTGGCTCCAGAACAGTGCTGGGTCCAGAACGGTGCTGGCTCCAGAACGGTGCTGGCTCCAGAACGGTGCTGGGTCCAGAACAGTGCTGGCTCCAGAACAGTGCTGGCTCCAGAACGGTGCTGGGTCCAGAACAGTGCTGGGTCCAGAACAGTGCTGGGTCCAGAACAGTGCTGGCTCCAGAACTGTGCTGGCTGCAGGTAGGAGCTGCAGTTCAGCTCATGGCTCTTTCTGGAGCAGTGCAAAATATGAGCACGACGGAGATGCTGCAGCCCAAGGCAGGGCACGGCCCCATTGCCTTCCACATTCGCAGGAGCTCCAGCACAGGCCCTGGCTGCAGGCAGCACTGTGCTCTCCTTGTGCCCATCCCACAGGGCTCAGGGCTGCAGGTCCCACTGCATTGCAGCACTGCTCTCCTTGTGCCCATCCCACAGGGCTCAGGGCTGCAGGTCCCACTGCATTGCAGCACTGCTCTCCTTGTGCCCATCCCACAGGGCTCAGGGCTGCAGGTCCCACTGCATTGCAGCACTGCTCTCCTTGTGCCCATCCCACAGGGCTCAGGGCTGCAGGTCCCACTGCATTGCAGCACTGCTCTCCTTGTGCCCATCCCACAGGGCTCAGGGCTGCAGGTCCCACTGCATTGCAGCACTGCTCTCCTTGTGCCCATCCCACAGGGCTCAGGGCTGCAGGTCCCACTGCATTGCAGCACTGCTCTCCTTGTGCCCATCCCACAGGGCTCAGGGCTGCAGGTCCCACTGCATTGCAGCACTGCTCTCCTTGTGCCCATCCCACAGGGCTCAGGGCTGCAGGTCCCACTGCATTGCAGCACTGCTCTCCTTGTGCCCATCCCACAGGGCTCAGGGCTGCAGGTCCCACTGCATTGCAGCACTGCTCTCCTTGTGCCCATCCCACAGGGCTCAGGGCTGCAGGTCCCACTGCATTGCAGCACTGCTCTCCTTGTGCCCATCCCACAGGGCTCAGGGCTGCAGGTCCCACTGCATTGCAGCACTGCTCTCCTTGTGCCCATCCCACAGGGCTCAGGGCTGCAGGTCCCACTGCATTGCAGCACTGCTCTCCTTGTGCCCATCCCACAGGGCTCAGGGCTGCAGGTCCCACTGCATTGCAGCACTGCTCTCCTTGTGCCCATCCCACAGGGTTCAGGGCTGCAGGTCCCACTGCACTGCAGCACTGCAGCACTGCAGAACTGCAGGGCGGTCGCTGTGGCGGTGCTGGGTGATGCCGTTTATCTCAGGACGGGTCCAAGGACTGGAACCCGTGCCCTGCAATGGGTCACCTACATTTATGCTGACTGCTCTTCGCATCACCTTCCGAATTTACAGCAGTTTCATAGAAGGGAGGAATTCTCACACCGAGGCGGAGCGGCCGGCGTCACGGCGTGCTCCGTTTGCAGCGGATTTCCTGGGGAGCGTGGCAAGAATTTCAACCAAGAGCAAAATAATGTCAGAGCTGCGAGGCTCCGGGAGGGGATGAGGAGCACTGCAACCCATGGGGGCACAGAACACGGAGTGCTCAGCGTGGGGAAGGGCATGGATGGGGGAAGGCATTCCCTGCAGCTGGGGAGGAGGAGGAGGAAGACAGAGTCTCAGCACAGGGGGTCACTGCAGCCATCCACGGCCAGGGCAGAGCTTTGGGGGGGTTGTTAAGGGAGACGGGGGTGGGGATGCAGTGCTGCAGTGCGGGTGGTGACCCGTGGGCATGAAGGAGGGGCAGGGATGGGGCAGAAGTCCTCAGGAATGGGGGAATTCGCACACCTACGGGCACCGGGACGCAGTGATGTGGGACACGGGAAGGCAGAGGGGGGGGAGGTGGGTGTGGGACGGCAGGGTTTACAGGTGGGAGCCGTGGGTGCTTTTCACTGATCGCTCCGGGAGACCCAAAAAGGGGGGAGATGGACGCCCCAGCACCCCCAGCACCAGCTGGAGTGGGGTTGGGGGGTTGGCTGTGCCTCACACTGCCCCCAGCAAAGGGCCCAAATCCTGCAGGTGGGCTACAGAGACACCGTGTTTGGTCACCAGCAGAAGATCAGGACTCCCCCCTCCCCCATCCCAGCGTAGCTGCAGATGTTCCAGACCTGGAGCAGTGCACGCCTTGCTCCAGACGGCCCTCGGATGCAGCTGACCCAGCACAGGACCCTGGGGTCCCAGCTGAGCAGCACAGCGAGGAACCGCCGCTCTGCAGGGAGCGGCCGCAGCGCCGACGTGGGGCCGAACCCATCAGAGCGAAAGCGAAAGATCCAGAGGGTTTCCTTCCACTTTGTGATGGCAACCACGGGGCTGGTGCCCGCCAGAAGTGGGTCAGCGGGGCGGCGGGGGCCGCTCCTGGGGGGGGGGGGGGCTGCAGGGCACGGTAACCCCCCCCCCCAGCTCCGTTCCAAAACGCCTCCAGCTGTGAGCGCACGGCACGGCTTGGAGAGCCGCCGCTGCACCGAGCGCAGCACGCGCAGCTCCTCGGCTCAACGCTCCCTTCAGCTCGCCCTTCCCAGCTCCTGGCTGACCCTACGGTGTGGGCATGGCAGGGGGGGCAGCATGGGGGGGGGGGGGTGGGAGCTGCTCACTGGAGGGCAGCGGGGCGGACGCAGCGCAGAGCGAGGCGCTCGCTGAGCATCTCGGAGCCTTCAGAGGCTTTGCTCTCACATCTCCGGTTGCCATCGGGAGCTTTTTGGTTTTGCTGTGTTTTACACGTAGATCTGTGGGGAAGCTGGGAGCTCCTGAGGGCGTGAGGGAGAACTTTGTGCTGCGGGGTGGGGGGCAGAGCCCAGGCACGGCTGCACACAGAGGTGGGGGAGACTCCATCTCTGCAGGGAGCCAAACCCACCTGGAAGCTCCGTGTGCAGCTGCTGGAGGGGCTGCTGGGGAGGGAGAGGGGGGGGAGCTGCAGGGGTCCCTTCCAGCCCTACATCTCCGGGTTCCATCAGCCTGAGCACAAACCCATGTGGGAAATGGAACCCCGACCCTCAGCGCCCCGCAGCGCAGCCGGCGCCGCTGCCGTGCCCCACGACCGGCAACGTGGCCCCGCAGCCCGACGACGCTCAGAGCCCTTCCAGATGAAAAGCACCGGGGAAACAGACGTCGCTGTTAACGGCTCGGGAGAAAACATTTGGAAAGGAAACCCACGACAGAACACGGCGGCTTGACGGGAGCGGACAGAGGAGGGGCGGCCGACGCGAGAGCCGAGCGCGGAGCAGCGGGCAGCAGGCGCAGCCCCGGGGGAGGACGGCCGCGCCGCACCCCGTCCGAGCGGGACGGATGCCTCCGGGACGCCCTGACCCCCACCCGGCCCTCGGCACCGCGCTGCCCCGGGCGCCACGCGGCCTCTTACCGTGCCGCGACCACCGGAGACTTCTTGCCGGGATCCAGCGCGGAGCCGGCCGGCTCCTCCCCCAGCGACCGCGTGTCCTTGTTCAGCTGCTGCAGGCGGGAGCTCAGCTCGCTGATCACAGTTGGCTTGTCGTCGTCAGCCCCGTGGATCGGCCGGCTCTCCATGGGGTCCCCCCATAGCTTGGACCTTCTCTGAAAGAGGTAGCGTGGCCGGCCAATGCTGGCGGACGCCAGCGTGGCCGCATGTTGCTGGGAGATGAGCTCGCTGTCCGAAGACTGCTTCAAAAGTGGGTCCCTGAAAGTAACTGGCCCCTTGCTGAGCTGGGACTTGAGTTTTGGCTTTGGAGGCACTGGTGGCTTCTCGAGTATAAAAGTTTGTCCGTCCGCAAAGGAAGTGTACGTGTCAGTGGGCTCCCCGCTCTCCGAGGACAGCGTCGACATGCTGGAGACCGTGGAGATGGTGCTCGTGGTCTCCAGGTGGTGGTCGCTCGAACTCCTCGTGTCCACCTCTTCCACGCCCGAGTCGGCCGCCGACTCCGGGGCCGCTGGGGCGTCGGGGGGCTTCCCTGAGGGTGTTCCGCCCGCGGTCGGAGGAGCTCCTGCTGCCGCTGGTGCGGATGGCGTGCTGGGCGCCGCCAGGTGGCTGACGGGGGTGCCGGGGGTGGTGACCAGGACCCCGTTGGCGAACTCGTCGGGCGGAGGCACCAGCCCGATCTTGGCCAGCTCCTCCCTGGTCTCTTCGTCGCTCGAGGACAGCTGCGCCGGCGGCAGCGTCACGGTGTAGGGCTCCACCTCCTCCTCCGAGCTGCCCTGCCCCAGCGTCTTGTCGGCGGCGGCGGCTGCAGGGCTGCCCGGCCCCTTCCCCGCGGGGCTGGGCTGAGGCTCCGCTTTGGGCGGCTCCGCCGGCTCCGCGCACGCTTCGGGCACCGCCGGCTTGTCCTCCTTCAGCTCAAGTCCGATCTCGTCTTGGCCGTTACTTGTGGCGTGAACCATGATCAGGCCGGCGGTCTTCTGCTGCGACGTGTCCACGATGCTGATGATCATGGACTTCTTGTCTTCCGGCTTCTTCTCCTCCTTGCCGGGCGCTTCCACCCTCGCCTCGGCTTCTTTCCTCAGCGTGGACGGGGTTCCCCACGGGCTCTTGGCGGGGGTCAGCGCCGCCGCCTCGGCCGCCACGGCCCCTTTCGCTCCGGGCGAATAGGCGGGGGACACCAAGCTCTCCAGCTCCACCCTCTCCGGTTCTTTGGTTTGGATGTCCACGAACAGCGGCGCCGCTCTGTCGGAGTCCGGGCTGTGGATCGGGGTGGGCGACCGGGATGGGACTTGGGTGGAGAGGGCCCTCTCCCTTGCGGCCAGCGCAAGCGCCAGTGGCGAGTTGGGATCCAGGGGCTTTCCCGTCAGGGGGTGGATGAACGTAGAGGATGAGCTGCTAATTAATGGCTTTAAAGCTGAGACGGGGGAAGGCAGTAGTACATCTCGGCTTCCTAACAACCGCTCATCGATAGACCTGGACTGCTGCAGGGATGGCATGTCGCTGCTGGGGGGGGTGCCTTCGATGGCCCCGACCGAGAGGAAGACAGTGGATTTGCGCTTCTCGTCCAGACGTCGGTCTCTGTCCTTCATGACCCCAGCGATGGCAGTGGCGAAGGGGATGCTCGTGGCTTCGACCTGCGCGAGGCCGGCGTGGTGCTGGTAGTCCACGCCGCTCAGGCGATGGCTCCGGCGGGTGGGCGAGGGCTCCCTGGTGAAGCCCCCCGTGATGGACAGGGCCGCCCTCTCCTGCGCGTCCTCCACCTGCAGCTGCTTGACCAGAGGGCTCTTCTTCCTCTGCGGCTTGGTGGGAGCGAACAGGCTGACGTTGAACTGCCCCATGTTGGCGTAGGGGTTGTCGATCACCCTCCCCTTCCTTTTCAGCTTCTCCGGAGGGGTTGCGGACGGGCCGGGCCGGGGGATCTCCGTCGGCTCCACGGGGAGATGGGAGGAATCCTGCAGGATTATCATGGATCGGGCCCTCTTCTGCCTTTCGGGATAGGGGATGGACGTCCTCGCCTGATCGTACATCTCAGCCGCGCTGATGACCTGCGGCAGCCCGTGGAGCTTCGCCTCCAGGCTGGGCTTAAAGCTCGACCTGATGGTGTCGTAAGCTCTCCCTGGGGGCGGAGGTGGAGAGAAGGATGGAGGGGGGCCCGTGTCGAAGTAGTATGGAGAAGGAGGCGGGGGTGGGGCCGTCTGGGGGGGCGGTGGGATCCCGTGCCCTTCCCTAACGGTGTCTTGCATCGATGTGCTCCGCGGAAACTTCCCATCCAGCAAAGAAGCAGCAAGTTTCTCGTCTTCACCTGGAAAACCGGAACGACAGAGAGGTGAAGGAGCGCCCAGAGCACAGCACCCACAACGGCGTGGGGGAACCAGATCCCTTTCCTCCCCCCGCCCCGCATTCGTTTGGAGGTGGCCTCCTGCTCTGCCTTCTCTTGGCTTGACGCAAACATTTGCAGTTTGGCCCCTTGCTCACATTCCCAGAGCGGTTGGGTCATGGGAGGGCCTTGAAGACCATCCAGCCCCACCGGATCATAGAATCATAGAATCACCAAGGTTGGAAAAGACCTCAAAGCTCACCCAGTCCAACCGTTCACCCATTCCCAATAGCTCCCACTAAACCATGTCCCTCAACACAACATCCAGCCTTTCCTTGAACACCCCCAGGCTCGGTGACTCCACCACCTCCCTGGGCATCCATTGCAGTGCTGCCCACCTTTCTGAACAGTAACACTTCCTCATGTCCAGCCTGAATCTCCCCTGCCATAGCTTGAAGCCATTCCCTCTGCTCCTATCACTGATGACACGAGAGCAGAGGCCGACCCCCAGCTCACTGCAGCCTGCCTTCATGCAGCCATAGAGAGCAGTGAGCTCTGCCCTGAGCTCCTCTTCTCACACTGAACATTCCCAGCTCCTTCAGCCTCTCCTCATCAGCCCTGTGTTCCAGACCCCTCACCAGCTTTGTTGCCCTCCTTTGAACACGTTCCAGGGCCTCAATGTCTTGCAGTGAGGGGCCCAAAACTGGACACAGCACTCGAGGTGCGGCCTCACCAGTGCTGAATACAGGGGCACAATCACCTCTCTGCTCCTGCTGGCCATTTCTGATGCAGGCCAGGATGCCATTGGCCTTCTTGGCCACCTGGGCACACTGTGGGCTCCTGTTCAGCCCAGCATCCATCCATACCCCCAGGTCCATTTCCTCTACATCGTCCTCCAGCCACACCGCCCCATGCCTGCAGCGTCGCCTGGGGTTGTTGTGGCCCAAGTGCAGGACCCGGCATTTGGCCTTGTTGAAACTCATCCTATTGGCTTCAGCCCAGCTCTCCAGCCTGTCCAGATCCCTCTGTAGGGCCTCGCTACCCCCAGGCAGATCCACACTTCCAGCCAATTTGGTGTCATCTGCGAATGTACTGAGGCTGCACTCGATGCCCTCATCGAGGTCATCAATAAAGATATTGAAGAGGACAGGCCCAGCACCGACCCCTGGGGAACACCGCTCACAACCGGTCGCCAGCTGGATTTGACTCCATTCACCACCACTCTCTGTGCCCGGCCCTCCAGCCAGCTCCTCACCCAGCACAGAGTGCAGCCATCCAAGCTGCCAGCTTCTGCAGGAGATGCTGTGGGAGACAGTGCCAAAGGCTTTGCTGAAGTCTAGGTAGAACATCAACAGCCTTTCCCTCATCCACCAGATGGGTCACTGGATCATCGAATGAGATCAGGAGATCAGGATCGCACCGCACAGCACCTCCCCACGGCCTCGGGCAGCTCCAGGGATGGGGCACCCACCACCACAGACCCTCAAGTCATCCCCCATCGCTCTCAGCCCAGCAGACAGCGCTGCCAGTGAGGGACTGGGGAGGCACCACGGAGGGGACAGAACCAGAGAGGCTGAATGTTCCGTGCCACCCAACGTTGGTGGTCGGGTGGCAGCAGAAGATGGGCTGGCAGTGACTCCAGGTGGCCCAGAAGGCCCTCGGCAGCCCAGGCTGCACTGGAAGCGGCGCTGCCAAGAGGAGCAAGGAAAGGATCATCTCTCCGTACTCAGAACCTGTAGGTCACACCTTGAGTACTGAGCTCAGTTTTGGGCGCATCACCACAAGACAGTGAGACCCTGGAGAGCGTTCAGAGAAAGGCAATTAAGCTCTGGCTGGTCTGGATTGTGAGCCTTGCGAGTTGCAGCTGAGGGGACGGGGATTATTTAGTCTGCAGAAGAGGAACAGGGGGGACCTCATCGCTCTCCACAACAAGCTGAAGGGAGGATTTAGCATTCAACGTGGAGGTTGGTGGCCCTGCATGCGGCAGGGGGGTTGGAGATTCATGATCCTTGAGGTCCCTTCCAACCCTGGCCATTCTGTGATTGATTCTGTGAGGAAGTGGTCAACCTCATCTCCCACACAGTAACAGGACTAAAGAGAACGGTCTCAAGTTGAGCCAAAGAGACTGAGCTTGGACGTTGCCAAAATAATTGCCCATTGAGGGGACGGGGCGCGAAGGGGCTGCCCAGGGACGTGGTGGAGTCGCTGACCCTGGAAGCATTCAATAAATCTTAATGCCATGCCGTGAGGGACGTGGGGAGGCGTCCAAAGCCAGGCTGGATGGGGCTGTGAGCAACCTGGTCTGGTGGGAGGAGTCCCTGCCTGAAGCAGGGGGTTGGAAATGGGTGACCTTAAAGGTCCCTTCCAACCCAAACCATTCTATGCTTCTATGATTCTATTCCAGCCAAGCCGGCCAATCTCCAGCCCTGTGTGATGCCAACAGAAGGCAGCCCTGCTCCACTGCAGCCCTGCTGCATTGCAGCCCTGCTCCACTGCAGCCCTGCTGCATTACAGCCCTGCTCTACTGCAGCCCCGCTCCACTGCAGCCCTGCTCCACTGCAGCCCTGCTCTATTGCAGCCCTGCTCCACTACAGCCCTGCTCCACTGCAGCCCTGCTCCACTGCAGCCCTGCTGCATTACAGCCCTGCTGCATTGCAGCCCTGCTCCACTGCAGCCCTGCTCCATTACAGCCCTGCTCCATTACAGCCCTGCTCTGCTGCAGCCATGCTCCACTGCAGTCCACTGCAGCCCTGCTCTATTGCAGCCTTGCTCCACTGCAGCCCTACTCCACTGCAGCCCTGCTCCATTACAGCCCTGCTCTATTGCAGCCCTGCTCCACTGCAGCCCTGCTCCATTGCAGCCCTGCTGCATTAGAGCCCTGCTGCATTACAGCCCTGCTCCACTGCAGCCCTGCTCCACTACAGCCCTGCACCACTGCAGCCCTGCTGCATTACAGCCCTGCTCTACTGCAGCCCTGCTCCATTGCAGCCCTGCTGCATTGCAGCCCTGCTCCACTGCAGCCCTGCTGCATTACAGCCCTGCTGCATTACAGCCCTGCTCCATTGCAGCCCTGCTCCACTGCAGCCCTGCTGCATTACAGCCCTGCTGCATTACAGCCCTGCTCCATTGCAGCCCTGCTCCACTGCAGCCCTGCTGCATTACAGCCCTGCTCTATTGCAGCCCTGCTCCATTGCAGCCCTGCTCCATTACAGCCCTGCTCCATTACAGCCCTGCTCCACTGCAGCCCTGCTCCACTGCAGCCCTGCTCCACTGCAGCCCTGCTCTGCTGCAGCCATGCTCCACTGCAGTCCACTGCGGCCCTGCTCTATTGCAGCCTTGCTCCACTGCAGCCCTACTCCACTGCAGCCCTGCTGCATTACAGCCCTGCTCCACTGCAGCCCTGCTCCACTGCAGCCCTGCTCCACTACAGCCCTGCACCACTGCAGCCCTGCTGCATTACAGCCCTGCTCTACTGCAGCCCTGCTCCATTGCAGCCCTGCTCCATTGCAGCCCTGCTCTATTGCAGCCCTGCTCCATTGCAGCCCTGCTCCACTGCAGCCCTGCTGCATTACAGCCCTGCTCCATTGCAGCCCTGCTCCACTGCAGCCCTGCTGCATTACAGCCCTGCTGCATTACAGCCCTGCTCTATTGCAGCCCTGCTCCATTGCAGCCCTGCTCCATTACAGCCCTGCTCCACTGCAGCCCGGCCCCATTGCAGCCCCGTTCCACTGCAGCCCCCACACCCAACCATGCCCAGCTCTCCCACAGCGCAGCTCCTCGCCCCGCGCCTCCCACGTGCTGCAACGTGCCAGACGGAGCTCGGCAGCAGGTCTGGCAGAGATGTCAGCCTGCAAAGCACCCGGGGGAGGCGCTGCCATTGTCAGCAGCGTCCTCCTACCTGGGCACAGAGCGCACCCAGAGCTGCGTCCTGGCACAGCTCTGCTCTGCGCCGCAGCGCCCAGCAGTGCTCCACGCACCTGAGCAATCCTACCAACCACCTGCAGACGTGGAGCCCGTCAGGCTCCCACAGTTGCTGTTGCGCTCCTTCTGTTCCCAACTGATGCTTTTCTTCACGATACGAGGTTTTTTCCTAACAGGGTGCCCCCAAAAGACACCCGAAACGCTGCTGAGCGCAGCGCTAAGTTGGACCCCAAAAGGACCTCGGGAGGGCGAGCCGTGGGGCAGCGGGAAGCTCTGGGATTTCTAGGAGGACAAACACAAAATCCTGCAGCTAGAAGGAAGAACCCATTGGGAGCAGACAGGGGGAAGGATGGACTGGGAAAGAACCCCAGTGAGCTGAGGGTGCACCGAGCTGCACGGGGCAACACCTGCTCTGCATCCAAAGCAGCACAGCAGAGCAAAGGAGGGCATCTGCACCCCTGCTCTGCAGATGGGGAGGGCTCAGCACAGGAGGGACGCGGAGCTGTAGGAGCTCAGCCAGAGGAGGGCCAGAAAAATGGCCCAAAGGATGGAACAGCTCTCCTGTGGGGATGGGCTGAGGCTGTGCAGATGGAGAGGAGAAGGCTGCGAGGGGACCTGAGAGCAGTCTGTCGGTATCCAAAGGGGCGCTGCAGGAAAGGAGGGGATGGACTATTGGGCAAGGTCTGCGGTGATGGAATGAGGGGAAATGGCTTCAAGCTCAAGGAGGGGAGATTCAGGTGGGATATAAGGGAAAAGCCTTTCCTGGTGAGGGCAGAGAGGCACCGCACAGGCTGCACAGTGACTTTCAAGGCCGGGCTGGATCAGGCCCTGCCCTGGGCAACCCGATGGAGCTGTGGTGTCCCTGTCCAAAGCAGGGAGCTGCACGAGCTGAGCTGTGAAGGTCCCTTCCAACGCTAAGGATCCAACGCTTTCATGGTTCTAATGTGAGCAGGACAACTGTGAGAGATGGAGCAAAGGGATTTCATCCCCCTCACCCACCACCGATGACGCTGCACTCGTGTCCAGTTCTGGGGCTCTTAATACAAGAATCGCGTCAACAAAGAATCTCAGAATCACTCGGGTGGAAAAAACCTCTGAGACCCCCCAACCCCACACACTGAGATGAGCCCACTGCCCACCTCCCCCAGTGCCACATCCCTGTGCTCACCAAACACCCCCAGGGATGGGGGCTCCCCGCTGCCCTGGGCAGCTGTGCAGTGCTGACGGCTCTTTGCAGCACAGGTTGTTCCCAATTCCAACCCTCCCCGCTGCACCCTGATCCCATCCCCTCCCTTCCCATCCCCGTTCCCTGCGGATGGAGACCAACCCCTCCTTCACTCCAGCCTCCTTTCCCCAGTGGCACAGCGCTGAGCTCCCCCTGAGCCCCTCTGCCCCAACGCCGCCCCAAAACGCGGCCCTCCTTCAGCAAGAAACCCCACACCAGTGGGGTCACATCGGGGATCTCAGAGCTCTTTCCAACCTTAACTCCATGCGCCCACCCCCACACCTGCAAGGCTAACACGAATTCCTCCTGCTAAGCACATCCTTTGTTCACCCCTCTGCCTCAAAGCTGCCCTGGGCAATGGGCTGAGCACAGCCCCCGGGTGGGCACTGCAGCACTCAGACCTTTCTGTGGGGCTCAGGGACCCCCGAGCAGAGCTGCATGGAGCAGAGCACCCCCAGGGCAGAGCCAGCAGCTCCTCCAGCAACCCATCCAACCCCTCCAGCACGGCGTGCAGCACTGCTGGCTCTGGCCAACACAGTGATGCTTTCGTTGCCATAACAGCCTCCATCCCCGTGGGAATGCAAGGCACAGCTTCCACCTGGGAACCATTCCCAGGAACCAACCAGCAGCGCGGGGATGTGGGGATCCACACCCTCCATCCCATCGCTGTCCCTGAGCCCCTCTTTCCAGGACCCCTCTCTGCGGGCTCCCTGTGTTGCCGTGGAAATGTTGGCTCCCTTTGCAGCAAGGCAGGCTTTCCTTAATTCCTTTTGCCTCGAGAAACGCTGAGATGCTGATGCGAAGCTCTCTACCTTTCTGGCCCGGATTGCTGCACAGCCACGCAATGCTCCACGTGCAGACAGCACCCAGCCCCCCACCAGAGCCCCCCCAGCCCTCCTGTGTGCACAGCCTGCCTGGCACGCCGTGGGTGTCACACTGGGTGTCACACAGTTGGTGTCACACTGTTGGTGTCACACTGTGGCCGTCACGCACAGCTCACAGAAGGCTCTCAAACACTGCAGCCCCATCCCCAGCGCTCAGGTTTGGCTGTTTTCCATTTCAGCCAATCCTAGGAGATGTATCCCAACCCGGCCCGACTTGCAGGATCCCTCAGCAAGGAATCCATTGCAGTGAGAGGGGGAGGGATGGGCGCTGCTGCCCGGCGCTGCCTGCACCGATCCCTGCCTGCTGCATTGGACCCACGGCGCTCACAGCCCTTTCCAGCCCAACCAGCGACGGGTCCACGATTCCAAACCTCCTCTGCACCACTGAATCATGCAGCTGCATTCATGTGAAATTGCCACGGGCTGCTTTCACAACCACAGCTGAACTCCTTACGGCACGGATCTCGCCTTGAACAAATCCCTCTCTGCTTTACGACCCGTCTCTGAGCTCAGACGCTGTTTCACACAACGGCTCCCCTTCAAAACAACCTGGAGCCGGACTGAGCCTCAAGCAGCCCCTTGCTCACAAGCATTTCAGACATCTGGAGCACGAGCAGCACGCACTGCTGCCCTCCCCATGCGCTCCCAGGCGCAGCACAGCACTCATCTCTGCTGCCGGCACGCCGCGATGCCGTCCATTCAACACCCACTCCTCCTTTCTGAGCTCATCTCCTCCGTTTGCTTTGCAGATTAATCACACGCACGCCGCAATACCGCCGGCTTTCTACAACTCTCAGCCCCGTCTCACGTGGGACCGCAGGCAGCAGCTGCTCTTACACAAACACAAACGCGAGGCGCAGAGGCGCCGTGCGTAAAACAAAGCGCGTTTTGCATGCGGCTCTTCGCCTTTGCCCGGGTTCCTCTCACATCCTGGCTGGGATTGCGCTGCTCTCCGCTGCGTTTCTAGGCAGAATTTACTTCCTATCTGCTCCCGGTGTGCATTAAAGGCACAATCAGTTCTGGCATCACCGCCGCATCCAAAGCCTCATGAGGGATGAGCAGCCAGCGCAGCTCCAGCCCCACGGACCAGCAGGGGAAACCCAGTAACACACAGCACAGAAAACCGGGCCGCTCCACTGCCATGGGGCCACCACCTCCCGTCCATCCTGCCATCAGCCTTGCCCATGGCGCCACCACCTCTTGTCTACAAGCACCACCACCTCTTATCCATAGTGCCACAGCATCACAGAACTGTAGGGGTTGGAAGAGACCTCTACAGCTCATGGAGTCCAACCCCCTGCCCAAGCACTTCCTGCACCAGGTCGCACAGGTCGGCATCCAGGCGAGACGTGAACAGGAGACAGGAGACCCCACAGCCCTGGCAGCCACGTCCCATTGGGGTCCCCACGTCTCATTGAGGTCCCCACGTCCCATTGGGGTCCCAGAGTGCCACTGAGGTCCCAGAGTGCCATTGAGGTCCCCATGTCCCCTTGGGATCCTCCATGTCCCATTGGGGTCCCCACGTCCCATTGAGGTCCCCACGTCCCATTGAGGTCCCCACGTCCCATTGGGGTCCCAGAGTGCCACTGAGGTCCCAGAGTGCCATTGAGGTCCCCATGTCCCCTTGGGATCCTCCATGTCCCATTGGGGTCCCCACGTCCCATTGAGGTCCCCACGTCCCATTGGGGTCCCAGAGTGCCATTGAGGTCCCAGAGTGCCAGTGAGGTCCCCATGTCCCCTTGGGATCCTCCATGTCCCATTGGGGTCCCCACGTCCCATTGGGGTTCCCATGTCCCATTGATGTCCCCACATGTCATTGAGGTCCCCATGTCTCATTGAGGTCCCCATGTCTCATTGGGGTCACAGCATCACAGAATCACAGGGGTCGCTGGGGACCCCCAGAGCTCATGGAGTCCAACCCCCTGCCCAAGCACTTCCTGCACCGGGTCGCACAGGTCAGCGTCCAGGCAAGACGTGAGCATCTGCACAGAAGGAGACCCCACAGCCCTGGCAGCCACGTCCCATTGGGGTCCCCACGTCTCATTGAGGTCCTCCATGTCCCATTGAGATCCTCAAGTGCCATTAGGGTCCCCATGTCCCATTGGGGTCCTCCATGTCCCACTGAGGTCCTCCATGTCCCATTAGGATCCTCCACATCCCATTGAGATCCCCATTTCCAATTAGGGTCCCCACATCCCATTGAGGTCCCCACGTCCCATTGGGATCCCCACATAGAGACACACTGAGAGCCATAGAGACACATTGGGACCCATAGAGACACACTGGGACCCATAGAGACACATTGGGACACATAGAGACACCTTGAGAGCCATAGAGAAACATTGGGACCCATAGAGACACATTGAGACCCATTGGGACCCATAGATAAATGTTGAGACCCATAGAGACACATTGGGACCCATACAGCAGATCGCACAGGTTGGCATCCAGGCAGGTCTCTGCCCCCCACACCTCAGATATTCACAGACCTGGATCAGGTCCCCTCCCAGCCTTCTTTCCTCCATGCTGAACAGCCCCAGTTCACTCAGCCTTTTCCCATAGCAGAGATGCTCCAGGCCCCTCACCATCTTTTGGCCCTCCGCTGGACTCTTCCCAAGAGCTCCCTGTCTGTTTTGTGCTGGGCAGCCCAGAACTGGACGCAGTGCTCCAGGTGAGGCCTCAGCAGGGCAGAGCAGAGGGGGAGGATCGCCTCCCTCCACCTGCTGGCCACGCTCTTTTTAATGCACCCCAGGATGCCGTTGGCCCTCTTGGCCACAAGGGCACACTGCTGGCTCATGGCAACCTGCCGTCCACCAGGACACCCAGGTCCCTCTGTGCAGAGCTCCCCTCCAGCAGCTCATCCCCCAGCCTGTATTGGTGCCACCACCTCTTATCCATGGTGCCACCACTCCTCCTCAAGGTGCCACCACCTCTTGCCCACTGTGCCTCCACCTCCTGTCCATCCTGCCATCATGCCTTGTTCATAGTGCCACCACTCCTCCTCTGTGGTGCCGCCACCTCTTATCCATGGTGCCACCACCTCTTGTCCATGGTGCCACCATTCCTCCTCCATGGTGCCACCACCTCTTGTCTGTAAGTGCTACGACCCCCTGTCCATCCTGCCACCAGCTCTTGTCCATTGTGCCACCACTCCTTGCCCACGGTGCCGCCACCCCCTGTCCATCCTGCCATCATGCCTTGTTCATAGTGCCACCATTCCTCCTCTATGGTGCCACCACTCCTCCTCTATGGTGCCACCACCTCTTATCCATGGTGCCACCACCTCTTATCCATGGTGCCACCATTCCTCCTCCATGGTGCCACCACTCCTTGTCCACTGTGCCTCCACCTCCTGTCCATCCGGCCATCATGCCTTGTTCATAGTGCCACCACTCCTCCTCTATGGTGCCACCACCTCTTCTCCATGGTGCCACCATTCCTCCTCCATGGTGCCACCATTCCTCCTCCATGGAGCCACCACCTCTTGTCTGTAAGTGCTACAACCCCCTGTCCATCCTGCCACCAGCTCTTGTCCATTGTGCCACCACTCCTTGCCCACGGTGCCTCCACCCCCTGTCCATCCTGCCATCATGCCTTGTTCATAGTGCCACCACTCCTCCTCTATGGTGCCACCACCTCTTCTCCATGGTGCCACCACCTCTTGTCCGTGGTCTCATCACATCCTGCCACCTCCTATCCGTGGTGTCATCACCTTTAGACTGTAAGTGCCACCACCCCCTGCCCATCCTGCCATCGTGCCTTGTCTACAAGTGCCACCACCTCTTGTCCATGTGCCACCATGCCTTGTCCATCCTATCCCCACCCCCTGTTCACAGGGCCACCAAGCTCTTGTCCACGGTGCCACCACCTCCCGTCTATAAGAGCCCCCCACCTCCTGCCCATCCTGCCATCGTGCCTTGGCCACAGTGCCACCATGGTGCCACCACTCCTTGTCTTTGGTACCACCACCTCCTGCCCATCCTGCCACCTCTGATCTATGGTGCCACCACCTCTTCTCCACGGTGCCACCACTCCTTGTCCACTGTGCCTCCACCTCCTGCCCATCCTGCCACCTCTTATCTATGGTGCCACCACCTCTTCTCCATGGTGCCACCACTCCTTGTCCACTGTGCCTCCACCTCCTGCCCATCCTGCCACCTCTGATCTATGGTGCCACCACCTCTTCTCCACGGTGCCACCACTCCTTGTCCACTGTGCCTCCACCTCTTGCCCATCCTGCCACCTCTGATCTATGGTGCCACCACCTCTTCTCCATGGTGCCACCACTCCTTGTCCTCTGTGCCTCCACCTCCTGCCCATCCTGCCACCTCTGATCTATGGTGCCACCACCTCTTCTCCATGGTGCCACCACTTCTCGCCCATCCTGCCACCTCTCCTCCGTGGCGCCACCACTCCTTGCCACCACCTCTTGTCTCTAAGTGCCACCACCCTCTGTCCATCCTGCCACCTTCCCTCGTCCATAAGTGACAACTCCTGCCCATTGTGCCACCACCTCTTGTCTCTAAGTGCCACCACTCCTTGCCCATCGTCCCACTGCCCCCAGTCCGTTCTTCTCCCACCCCTGCCCCCAATGCCACCTCCCCCTGCCCACCCCCCACCCCCCCTGCTGCACCCTGTGCTCTGCAGACTCTCCCCTTCACCCTTCCCTGCCACCACCGCAGCCCCAACGTCCTCAGGGCAGAACTCCGCAAACGATCCCATTTGGAGACCTTTATGGGATCCCATTTTGAGTCCTTTATGGGATCCCATTTTGAGTCCTTCATGGGGTCCCATTTTGAGTCCTTTATGGGGTCCCATTTTGAGACCTTCATGGGATCCCATTTTGAGTCCTTTATGGGGTCCCATTTTGAGTCCTTTATGGGATGCCATTTTGAGACCTTCATGGGATCCCATTTTGAGACCTTCATGGGGCCTCATTTTGAGTCCTTTATGGGGTCCCATTTTGAGACCTTCATGAGATCCCATTTTGAGTCCTTCATGGGGTCCCATTTTGAGTCCTTTATGGGATCCCATTTTGAGTCCTTTATGGGGTCCTATTTTGAGACCTTCATGAGATCCCATTTTGAGTCCTTCATGGGATCCCATTTTGAGTCCTTTATGGGGTCCTATTTTGAGACCTTCATGAGATCCCATTTTGAGTCCTTTATGGGGTCCCATTTGGAGACCTTTATGGGGTCCCATTTTGAGTCCTTTATGGGGTCCCATTTTGAGACCTTCATGGGGTCCCATTTTGAGACGTTTGTGGGATCCCATTTTGAGTCCTTCATGGGGTCCCATTTTGAGACCTTCATGGGATCCCATCTTGAGACCTTCATGGGATCCCATTTTGAGTCCTTTATGGGGTCCCATTTTGAGTCCTTTATGGGATCCCATTTTGAGTCCTTCATGGGGTCCCATTTTGAGTCCTTTATGGGATCCCA